>NC_045429.1:404861418-405168793 GCF_902635505.1 Sarcophilus harrisii | reverse complement strand
ATAAAGGATCTAAATCATGATTAATTAGAGAAATACAAATTAAGGCATTTCTGAGGTACCACCTCACACCTCAAATTGGCTAAGAACAGGAAAAGATAATGATTTATGTTGGAGGGGATGTGGGAAAACTGGGACACGGATGCATTGTTGGTGGAGTTGTGAAATGATTCAATCATTCTGGAGAGCAATTTGGAACTATGCCCAAAGAGCTATCAAATTATGCATACTCTTTGACCCTGCAATGCCACTACAAGTCTTATCCCAAAGAAATCATAAATGAAGGAAAATGATTCATATATGCAGCTCTTTTTGTGGTAACAAAAAATTGGAAAATGATTAGATGCTCATCAATTGGGGAATGGCTAAATAAGTTGTGGTAGATGAATGGAATTGAATATTATTGTTCTATAAAAATAATGAATAAACTAACTTTAGAAAGGCCTGCAAAGATTTACACAAACTGATGCTGAATGAAACAAGCAGAACTAGGAATACATCGTACACAATAACAGCAAAAATATGCAGTGATCAAGTATGAAAGACTTGAATCTTCTCAGTGGTTCAGTGATCCAAGACAATCCCAATAGCTTTGAATAGAAAATGTCATATACATCCAGAAAAAGAACTATGGAATATAATGTTCTCTGTTTCTGTTTTCTTGGGGTCTCTGGGAGCAGCCTTCTTTTCAGTTCAGTAATCACCACAAGTGCAGCCAGGTGTTGAAGTCCAAATCCTTTATTATCTCTTTCAAAGTCTTGTCTCCTTTCCTGGGGCCTGGTGAGCTTTCTTAGAGGCCTAATTCTCTCCTTGGTTCCAAGAGCTTGAGCTCCTGCCACCAAGCCTTCTTTTCTGTGGCTCTCAGTACCTGCTTATATGCTCCACACTGAGTATAAACCAGTCATTATATCACTAGAAAAACATTATTTGTTGTGGGATTAAATCTATCATACTGAACCATGCTAAACTGGATACCCATTGTCTCCTCAGTTCCACTTAGTACTTGTAAGTATCGTTTGTTTCAAGTTCAGAGTTTTAGCCCATAACATCTCCCACTTTCTTTTGTTTTTAGAACATAGGGGTCATGCTGTCCCTGACTTCTCAAGGAGGTCAGAACCCCAAAAAAAGGAGGTGATCATGCCTTCCCTGACTGAAAACAAGGGGTGAAAACACCACAAAAGGAGGCAATGAAAGGGAGATGGAAACACCAAAGGGAATGGGAAATGAAATCAGATTAGTGGGTTTCTGAAGGGTCTCATTTGAAACAGGCATACATAATATCAACATGGGAGGTATTACACATAATTACATAAATTACATAAGCACATAGTAACACAGGCTAGTAGTGATATACAAATAACATGAATCAACATGCGGATTTATACATATCCATAAGTCCTAGAAATAGTCCAAAAGGAATCCATTGTCCATTACTTGATGTGCCAAGAATCCAATGATTCTTGGAAGTTTTGAAGTACTGCATGAGTCTTATCATGTCTCAGAGAATCCAATGATTCCTGTTGGTTCTGAATTTCTGCAACAGTCTTAACACTTTTTCATCTCAGTGAACCCAATGATTTCTTCTGGTTTTAAAGTTCTGCAACAGTCTTATCAACAATTTTTCATCTCAGGGAATCCAATGATTACCTTGGGTTTTGAAGTTCTGTAACAGTCTTATTATCAGCCATGCTCTTTTAGTTTCAGGTATTTCTTAGGTCTTCTGTGTTTTGAGGTTTTTTCTCTTTTTCTGTCTCTCTCTGATGGACAAGGCAAATATGCTTTGTTGGTACCCATCTGATTCCTTCTCCATCTGTAGAGATAGAAGCAAACCCTTTCTCCTAAGCAATTAACATATCTAATCTCTTCTATTTACCACTTTCTAGATCTCTCCTCATCACCTGGCAAATACATTGGAGCTGCTTGCACTGGACACTGCCCTTCTGTTGGGTTAAAAAAAAGGTTGTATTCTCCCCAATTGTAATCCCTTTCTCCCATATGATTGCTTTTCTGCTGGTTGATCATGTAATCCATTTTCCCCATCTGATTCCTTTTTTGTTCATTGATCATATCAGAATCCTGAAGTTCTAAAGACTTTCTGGGTGTAAACTTGGCTGCCATCATGCTCCACCTGTTTTTTGTTTGAGGTCTTGGAGCTGGTCTTGGAGTGTATCTTCTCCTTTGTTGTCCTGAAGAGTAAAAAGAAAACAAAGTCAACAAAGAGTCAAGCTCTTCAATCACAGGGTATGCATTTATTTTTAAATCAGATATATTCTGTCCTTTTTTTTTTTTTTTTTGCTTTAATTAGTGCCTTTTATAATCTTGTTATAGGCTGCTTCATAGTGGTGCTGATTGTGTTACTGCTTCTTTTCCCTCCTCCTTCTCTCTCCACTCATGAAAGGTTAATTGAGGGGGGAGGGTCATGAGATGAGGAATGCCCTAATGACTTCTGCTATGAAGCATCACATTCAGAATTGTACTTAGCTCCATTCTTATCTGATTCTTTATCCTTTTCACTTAGTTTGTCTGGATCCTCCTCCTGCTTTTTCTTCTTTTTCCTTATTCTATAACTTATATAATATCCTAAATCTAGTTGTATTAAATTATATGTATAAAACGTTTCTTTGGAAACTGAGTCAGGTCCATTATCATTATAGTATTCACATAGTTGCTCTCCTACTAATTTCCACTCATCTAGATGTAATTCTTTTTTCTTAGAGAACCAAGGAGATGTGTACTGTACTGTTTCTAAAAGTTCAATGATCTGCTCTCAAGTTACAATCAAACCTTGGCTTTTAATGAGTTTAACCAAGTTTTCAACAAATTTTCCTTGTGGTGGATAAATCTCCTTTCTAAACATTTGTCCAATTTTAACTGGAATACTACTTTAGCCCTTTACAAAGTTTCCTTCTTGTACTCATCCTAATTTCACAGATGTAGGTTCTTGGTCCAATGTTCAGAGGTCAAAATGTAATGTTCTTTATTTCTGTTTCCTTCGGATCTCTGGGACAGCCTTCTTTTCAGTTCAGTAATTACAACAAGTACAGCCAGGTGTTAAAATCCAAATCATTTATTATCTCTTTCAAAGTTTTGTCTCCTGTCCTGCGACCTGTTTAGCTTTCTTAAAGGCCTATCTCTCTCCTTGGTTCTGAGAGCTTGAGCTTCAGATGCCAGTCCTTTGTGTTCTCTGCCTCTGCTAACTTCTTTTCTGTGGCTCTCAGTCCCTGCTTATATGCTCCACATTAAGTATAAACTAATCATTATATCACTAGGAAACCATTATTTGTTGTGAGATTAAATCTATCATACTGAACCATGCTAAACTGGATAACCATTGTCTCCTCAATTCCACTTAGTATCTTGTAAGCATCCTTTGTTTCAAATTCAGAGTTCTAGCCCATAACAATGGAGTTTGAATGTGAATCAACACATTCTATGTCCACTTCTTTTTTTTTTCTTTTTGTCCCAATTTTTCTCTCCCAACATGATTCATAAAGCAATGTGTATTAAAAATAAATAAATTTTAAAAATCATAGAATTACATGAACTATTATAAAATAAGCAAATGTTAATGCCATCTATACTCAATTACTAAGAAATGAGAATGGAATAACTATAAAACAATAAAATATAAATATAACAAAAATTATAAGGAACAAGCTAAATAGGCAGGGAGGGAGGGAGGGAGAAAGGAAGGAAGGGAGAGAGGAAGTGAGGAAAGGAGGGAGGGAGGAAAAAAAAAGAAAGGAGGGAGGAAGGAAGAACTATAGAAGTCATCTATCTGTTCCCCCAACCCCTTTGGAGACATACAGGGGAGGGAGATCTATAAGTGTGGAATATTGTAAATAATATTAGATGTTAATGGGTTTGCTCAAGTTCTCCCCCTTCTTTCTTTTAATTTTTTATCATAAGTGAATACTCTGGAAATTAGAAGAATGATATGAAAAATAAAGGTGATGTATAAACAAAAATGTTAAGATATAAATGCCACTAATAACTTCAGTTGGTATTCTCTAGAGCCAAATTTTTGTATAACCAAATATCCCATCTAAAACTCTTTCACCCACTACTGGATCTCCTCTTAGTTTCTCTTTTCACTTGTCCCTATATTTCCACTGGGCAGGCTGGGCAGAGCTGGGATAGTTTCTTCCTGCTGCCACTGCTGCTACTCCTATTGCTTATTCCTTATAGTCCTCATTCATTTATCTCAAGTTGTTTCTTACAGTGTATGTGTGAATGGGTGGGTGGGTGTGTCTTTGTATGTATGCGTGTGTGCTTGTGTTTGTCCCTTTAAAAATCCTGCAACATAATCCAAATTGGCTTTAGGATTCAACAATTCCAATAATTCCAACTAGCTTTCAGACTAAGAGGGAATATTTCCCTCTGAAAAAATTCCAGGATGCCAGGCAGCTCTCAAATATTAAATATACAATAAATTATACTTCTGATCCTTTCTATATAGTGACTGAAGGTATACAATATACATAAATATATTCACTTAACTTTCATTATAAACCTGCCACTTTACTTTGAAGGATATTAGAGTTTTGAGAGACATTAGTAGTTTTATACTGCCCTAGGAGAATTAATGCTCAAGTATATGTATGAAATCAGTTAGCCTGGTCAGCCTACTCAGAAACTCAGATGCTGGAATCTCAGGTAGTAAGAAAAGGAGAATGATGCAGGGGAAGAAAAAAGGAAGGAAGTAAATGAGGGCAGGGAGGGAGAAAAGAAGTAAGGGAAGAGGAAGGAAGGGAGAAAGGAGAGAGGCAAGGAGGGAGAGAGGGAGGGAAGAAGGAAGGAAGAAAGGAAGGAAGGAAGGAAGGAAGGAAGGAAGGAAGGAAGGAAGGAAGGAAGGAAGGAAGGAAGGAAGGAGGGAAGGAGTAAAGGAGGGAGGAAGGAATACCTATTACCTCAATGGAATGACACAGGCTATGTACAATGAATCAGATAATATTTAGGGATCCTTGATGGCACTATTCTCATGTGCACACAAACATTTAGTGAAGCATCAATACACAGACAGTAGAGACAAACAAAATTTTACAGTTGGATGTCAACCTGTAATATAGGTCAAGCTCTACTATAAACACTGAGAGCCCATTTTAAAATCTACTCCTAATTATAGTTGATATATGTAGGGCTTTTTCATCTTATTGTGATAAAAACCTTTTTCCTTAGAAATGCATTACTCTTCTGGTTAAGTTTCCTACCTCAGCAACATACTCTTCCTTATGTAATCATTTTTTTCTGCTTCTGACCTTCAAATGAGCCAGAAAATAAACAAGAGACGTGAGATTCTTTTCCCCAAATACCATTTTTGTATGAAACCATTAAAGGTTTCACAAAAATATGCAATTTGAAGACACATAGTGAAAATGTTATCAGTATATTAAATGTATATAGAAATTCATTAATCCTTAGCCAGCTACCATAAGCCACACAATTCTTTAGTAAATTATATAAATTTGACAAAGCTATCCATCACAGTATGGCACAGGTGTTATAATGAGAAGCTTGCTTTCTTTACCTCCCTCTGTCTTTACATTTCCCTTTCTTTTCTACCTGTCCTCACTCTTTTTAATCATTCCTTCACTACTTCATTTCTTTCACATACTCTTTTCTTCACTCACTGATTTCTTCATTCCCTCTTTATTTCTTTTTCTTTTTTTTCTATCATTTTTCCTCCCTCGTCTGTCTTTTTCTTTTTTATCTTTTTATTCTCCCCCTTTCTCCTCTTTACCTCTTGGCTTGCTCTTTCTTTCCCATTTCCTGTTCTCCTCATTGCCTTTCTTTTTGCCTCCTTTCCTTCATCTTTTCTATCTTCTTTCTCTCCCTCTATTTTCTTCTCTCTCATTCCCTGTACTGCATCATTTTTCTTCTCCATTCCTTGCTTATTCCAACTAACAATACTCAAGGGCACAAAAGACATTGCTCAGCTCCCTTGATCTTACTCAGAAAAGAACATATTTCTGACCTTAACTAAACATGCTATTTTTCCTCACCAAAAATGTGATTGTGGAAGAGCCTCAAATTCTAAAATTGGGACTTCAAATATATACCTTTTCTATTTCAGGGATTTGAATCCAGACTTCAATCATTCTTTCTTTACAATCTCATTGACTTGTGTATTAACTCAAAGAATTTATCTCATTTGGTCTTTACTACAACAATGAAAAATAATAAAAACTTACTTTTACAGAAAGTTTTAAAGTTTAAAAATACATTTTTAAAACTCTATAAGTGATACAAATATGTTCATTTTTCAAATGAGGAAACTAATATAGAGAGATTTGACTTTAAGCTCTCCCTCTAGATTGTCTCCAAATTGATAATGTATATGATGTTTTGAGATTTCCAAAGCCTTTTCCCCACAATAATTCTGTAAAAGGGAAAGTCCAATTCTTATTCATATTTTATTTCAAATGAATATGAAATTTAAAAAATTTGGATACCTTGTCTCAAATCACATAAATCATAAATGTCAAACCTGAAAGAGAAAATCTACATCTCTTAAGTCTATGCTCTAGCTCCCCTCCAGGTTTTCAAAATCACCCAAAGTTAGAATTCAAAGTTGAATTGCTCCATTTCTCAGAATGATCACTTTTATTGCCTCATATTATCACAATAAAATATTCTCCCTAGTCATCAAAATCAACAAATATTTCTTGAGCACCTATGATATGCCAATAATTGTACTAGGTGCTGGGGGAAATTAATACAGATAATGAAAAAAAATATCTACTAATACAATTCCATTTCTATGTATATACTGAATAAACATAATGTAAATAAACACAAGGAGATAATGCAAGGTAATTTAGGAGGCACCATCCATGTTTCTCAAAATCTAACTCATCAAATAAAATGTCAGCACTTCACTGAGGTTTCCCTGATTTTTTTTTTTTTTTTTTTTTTTTTTGCTGTTATGCTTCCTGTGGACATTCACAGTACTTAATTTATATATTTCTTATGTACCTAGAATATTCTAGGTGCGTATGTGTGTATGTGTACACACACACATATACACACACATTAAACATATATACATGTAGAGGGCCTCTATTGAATAATAAGTCTATTTCCAGGAAGAGTCTGGTCCAGTTATTATTTGAGACCTGCTGTCTGTAAGAGTGAACAATTCAGAGCATTGCTCATCATCTTCCTAATAATGAATGAAAGACATACTCAAAATAAATTTAGAATAATATTGATGGAGAATGCATATGATATGAACAAGGCATCACAATTATGCTATTTAGGACTCTGTCTTGGTAAATACATTAGTATGATAATTTCTGCTATTTAAGACTTTTTTGATAAATACATTGGTATTGATAAGCATCACAACTACTATTTACAATTCTGTTTTGATAAGTACCTTGATATTGATAGTTAAGATAGAAACTGAAATGTCAACATATGATTTATGCATTAACCCTGGAATGTGTATGGCTTCACTTGGAGGTAGCTGGTGTTAATGTAACACTAATTTAAAGAGTACATAAAACCTGGCTCTCAGATTAATAAAGGGAGATGGCAAAGCACATCTTCTTCCTAGTCTCAGGTATGCAATTCAAATCCACACTCTTGGTATTCCCTGGAACTGGACTCTGGCATATACATATATACTCACATATATTTCTATGCATAATATATATGTATGCATATATATGTAGTGAGATTTATATAGATAGATCTTTCCTTATACACAGTATAATTTCTATATGCTTATGTAAATGCCTGTTCTTCCTACAAGATTCTGAAGTTCTTTTGGACAAAAGTTATATTTTGTTCAACTTTGAATTCCCTTTAGCATTTGGCATGGGACTGCATTTGTGACATGTTTCATAGAAGATCCAGAGAGGATCATAGCTTTAGAATTGTAAGAGACTTCATAGCTTTCTAACTTCCCCCCTATCATTTTATAGATCTTTTTTTTCAGAGTAATAAATTATATTTACTATATACAGCAAGTAGCAAAGGACAAAAAAGATGCTCAAATCGGAGAATAAACATGATCAAGTCAAGAGGATATCCCACCCCAGCCCATATACAATAAAATACAAACAACAACAATAATAATTAAATAAAGACATCTTTAATAGAAAGGTTCACACAAGTGGACACACTCTAGCATGACAAAAAAATGAGCTAAAATGACTGACACTAAGGCTCAGAGAAATTGCTAAAGTTTACAGAGCTAGTAAATGTCAGATGTGGAATTTGAAACTCAGTTCACCAATGTCAGAACTACTGTGCTCTCCATGGTACTATACTGTCATTCAGGTGAAACTCTAAAATTATTGCCCAATTCTCAAGTAACAAGTCAGGGTGAAAGCAATGTACAGATGACAGACTCAAAGGCAGGGATTAGTTATGGCAGCTATGAGCAATGCTATCTACTTAGTTTACCACCCTGCAGCCCAAAAATTTGAGCTGGAGAGCATAGCATTAGCCAAGCTAGCTCATTTGGCTTGAAGAGTGGCATCTGTGCCCTCAAGGGTATCAGTCATTACTGAGGATCCTTTGCTATCAAATGTGTAAATCCTCTCATTTTCAAAAAAAAAAAAAAAAAAAAAAAAAACCTCTAAATCTCTCTGTAGAATGAGAAGACATGAAGAGATTATATTTTATACGAAAGCACCAGAACAATTTCTTGTGTCACCAAAAATTCTGCCATAATTGTCTTTTTTTAATTGCTAGGGTAGGGTTGGGTAAAATTACTGAGCAAATGTCATTTTTTTCTTCTTAAGATACTATTTTTAAACCTGATGTTTTAATGGATAGAATGCTAATATTGAATTAAGAAGACCCAGATTCCAAAGGCAGCCCTGCTAATACTGACTCTGAGACGATAGGCAAATGATAAAAACTCTCTGCCTTCAATTTCTTCATTTGTAAATGGACCTTTCATGCATGTCCTTTCTCCTTTTGGTATATTCTATCCTGATTTAAATAAAAATCATAGGATAGCTTTTAAAAATTTGTCTTACCTGGTAAAATTAATTCATAAATTACATATGTGCATGCATAAACACACAGAGAGACTTTAGTGTAAAGCATGAGATAGTTCTCTTAAAGGTTACCTCTGTGGTTTTCTGGCTGACCTTGAATGAACTTATTTTGGTGAGCCAAAAAAAAAAAAAAAAAGAAAAGAATTGTCCCTGGTGGGGGAGTGGGGAAGTACATAAATGAGAAGATTGTCCATCTTCCTTGGCAGGGAAAACTGTTCTGGGAAGATTACATAGTTTCATTTTCAAAAGCCAATGCTAATAGTTAAATATCACAGATATTAGCGACAAAAGTCATGAATTAAATAGTCAGATAATGGACATAATGAGTGACACCCAATAAAGTGCAATCTCACATCTGCCTACTAATTATATAATTTATGTCCATGATTATCTCCATTATAACTGGTTATTTGATAAGTTGAAGTTGGAGTTGCAAGAGGGAAGCTTTTCAGGAGACAATGCAGTACATGATTATCATTATCCTTTTTCATTAAGGAGAAGATAAATATGGAGAGAAAAGCAGGTGTTATCATCATACTTGATGCCTAAGAAGTTAGATGTTTTCCAATGCAGAAGAGGACCCAGAGTTCAATCCACAACATAGTTAACAATAACAACAAGCTTTCCAAAATTATTAAATATGCTGCAACACACAAAGCTTTAAAGTGTGGCATTTGACTAACACATTTAAGGTGGACTAGAGTGAAAGCAAACTGCAGAGAATCAATCTTGCCTTCCTTAAAGCAATTTTCTTCCTCTCCCCAAAGGATGTTTAAGAACTCATGCAAGAATCTCCAAATTACATTGCTCTCATTTATGAACTCCTTCCCTCTCAAGTAATTTCAGTGTATATTTATTAAAAATAGCTCACACCATTTCTATGAATAAAGTCAAATTTTCATGTTTGTGGGAATAGGAGACAGTATAAATTTGTTACAGTTCACTATTGAGGTAGACGACATGTATTTTTAATACATGTATATATATACACACATATTCATATAGACATGGCTATCTATTTATCTACCCATCAAACAATGGAAGTGTAAAACCTTTGATGTACGAGTGAAAAATTTATTTTTTACATTTAATCTGGCATGGGAGTCTACCTTCTAAACAGAGAAATCAGCTGCATTTAATTTCAAAAAGGGGTAGTTCTGAGTGCTTCTCAAAAGTATTCACTGTACATAATTAGCTCAAAAGGAGTTGTAGAGATTTGCGCTTCTGTGTTATATAAAAGTCAGGTTTAAAAAGAACTTTGGGGACCAACAACAATAAACACTTTATTACATCTCACTTGGGAAGGAAATATAAAGACTTACTAATTTTAAAACAATCTAAGCTATAAAAGAAGATGTGAAAAACAGTCAAAAATAATATATAGTAGTTTAAAGCATGTAACCTATATATTTTTAAAGGCTTTCATTTATACCCAGGTCCTCAAACTTTAGCATAATAAAGAACTTTTAATAGAACAATATCAATTCATTTAAAATTTAACTAATGCAAATCAAAAGAACTCAGCTGAACAATACAGAAGTCAAGTAAGAAATGACAATGCAATTACAAACCCATATTTTTAAAATATTACATTATGTCTTTCATTATTTGAGAAATGAGAAATAATCATTAAAAATTAACAAGAATTTTTCAAAAATATCATTGGATTAAGGTCAAAACAGATTACTGGTCTTCATTAATTTTAGAATTAATATATATCATAGTTGGAAGAAACCTCTGAAGTTGTGTTCTCAAAAAAAAAAAAATCCCCTCTAATGTATATCCAAAAAATCATTATCTAAACTTTGTTCCTGCAAAGAAGAGAGATTCCCTGCTTCCCAGGTCAGTTGATTTTTTTTTTTGTTTTTTTTTTTCTCTAATTTTCCTTACAATGCCATTTAAAATGTGTCTCTTTCTAATTTCCGAGTGTGTCAGAGAGACCTGAGTTCAAATCCAGCCAATAGTACTTATTAATCCTAGACAAATCACTCAAACAGGGTTGAGTTACCTCATTTATAAAATAAGCTGGAGAAGAAAATGGCAAACTACTTCAGTATCTTTGCAGAAAAAAATGTGATCAGGTAGAATCAGATAAAACTGAAACTGAAGAACAGTAACAATAAAAGTAACAAGAGTTCAAAGAGACCTAAGTGTATATCTAAGCCAACTTATACTTTAAAAAGAATTTCCACTATACAATACTCAGCAAGGATAAGTCAAATTTTATTTAAAGAACTCTCAGGCTGGGAGATGTATTGTATGGTCGTCCAAATGGTTCTTGAGGCAATTACATTTTACAAAATTTCTAAATAGGATATTTCTTCACATCAAAATTAGCTTTCCTATTTCCTCAGTCACGTGAGCTTGGGCATCTGATTGGCACAGTAAAAAAAGGGGCAAAAATTAAAATTTTAAGTTTTAACACCTATATGTATATATGTGTGTCTATAGATATGCACACATGTACATATTTACATACATGTATATGTATACATGAAAATATAGTATACATAGGAAAATATATAAGATTAGTTTATATATATATATATATATATATATATATATTATATATATATAAATAATAGTGTGTGTATATGTGTGCGTATGTGTATTTAGTTTTTCCCTTAGTCTATCTCATTTGATTTTTGAAGTCTTTTTTTGATAATTTTTAAAAATTTTATAATTTATATATAATATATATATATATATATATATATATATATTTTTATAAATTCTGAGTTGGTAGCCATTTAATGTCACTCTTAGTAGTAAAAGAGTTTTTTTTTTTCCTTTTTAAAAATTTCATTGTCCTCTTCTGAAAATGAACCTAGGTCTTCCTTATTCCCATTATAAGTTTCTATGGTTGGGTTCAATTTTTTTTTTTTTTTTATGAGAACTATTAGTGTAAGCACTTCTAATCCTGTGATGGATGGATGGATGGTGCCTCTACCTCACTTCAGCTCTCTCCTATTACCTGAAATCCCAAGCCAAGAGCCCAGGTTTCTCAGATCATGGGAAAGATCTGATGTCTACTACATTAGAGAGAATCATGGACCATTTAATAAAGTGCCATAGCTTCAGAGCTCTACCTCAGATGTCTTATTGTAGGTGACATAATTTTAAACTTTATAGATATAAAATCTGTGAGGTATAAATGGAAGGTAGTCTCAAAGAGAAATTTAAACATAAAGACAAAGCAGGAAAAATATGAGATGTCAAGTGGGTGTTAGAAAAAGTAGGATATGAGTCAAATCCAGAATCCAATGCCAAAGTAGAGATGAGATTAAGAGGTAGATATCATTCCAGGCATGAAGGTGGGGAAAACAGTATCTAGAAAAGCCTAGTATGAAGAGATGATGCAAACCAAAACCAAAAAAACAGTAAGAAAGTAAAATTTATTGTTGAAACTTTTCACTAAAGTCTAACAGGTTATCATGGCTTATTCAATAATGTCCCAGAAATTGTCTGGAACCAAATAGAGTTCAGAAAAATGGCCTGATAAAAGTACGCAAGACAGAATAGAAAACATTTGTGATGAAACCTAAGTTTATGAGAATGGAGAAGGTACTAGATTTGAAGAAGATGAATACAAGACAGTTTATTACACATAGTACTGAAGACAGCTCGTATTTTCAGAAGGGCAAACAAAATGCCACTTTAATGTATTATATAATAGAATGTCATTTTTTGACCAAATTGACTTGAAAAAAGCAACAACTTAATAACTCTTTCAAGATTACACTGAGATCATCCAAGTAAATAATGAAATGCAATAAATAGATTGGGACTGTCCAATAAGCAGCAAGTCTCCTTGTTTCAGGTATTTCTCAGTCAATGAGACACAAATCTGGAGTGCCATATTTCCTGTTTGCCTTTGATATGGAGTCATCCTTTCTTAAAAAAGAAAAACAGACATTCTGGACAATTTGCTCAGAATGATCTGAATTGGCCCACACTCAACCAGACTTGCTCATTATGTATGATAGGGAAGGTACTGTCAGATGGCAAAACATGGACACTGTGATTTAGAAGTGACTAAGGAATAAGAGGATTCAGGGCAAGTGTCATGACTGTTCATAACTGCAGGAGTTACTTGATTTGGTAAGTAGATGGAAATTCTGGAGAAAGGGATATAAAAACCCAATGGGAAACCTAGGAAAGTATAGTCAAAATCCTTCCTTAACCAAGTAGCTAAGAATGGAACCAAAGAAGGAGATAACAGCCTCCCAAGCAAAGTTGAAAGGACTTTCAACAGTCTGTTTGGTTAAGGCCTTGATAGTCTTACTTTTTGTCAGATTCTCTTGATATTTTCTTTTTTTTTTTTCCTTTTTGAGTTTGCCCTCTTTCTTCCTTTCTCATTTTGCTTCTGTCTTCTTTTTCTTCTGTCTTCCTCAACTGGTCACAATATAGAACTATAAGTTGAGTTATTCAGCATATTGTTTTATAATCATCTTTTTATTTTTACTTTAAAAGGTATATTTATCAAATGTCATTATCATAGAATCTTAAAAATTTAAAGGCATGCCGGAGTTTTCTAGAAATGTCTGTACTCAAAAAGGGATAACTTTGCAATACTATGAGGCAACTAATGATGCAGTAGATAGAGCAACAAGACTGAAGACAGGAAGACTAAACATCAAATTTCACCTCAGACACTTAGAAGCTTTATGACCTAAGAAAACCAATTAAAATTTATCCATTTCATTTTCCTCAATGGTAAAATGAGGATAATAATAGCACCTACCTCACAGGGTGGTTATGAATCTCAAGTGAGTTAACAGTTTCAAAACACTTAGCATAATGCCTTAAAACATAGTAGGTGCTTAACACATACTTGTTTCCTTCTCTTATATTATTCCCACAAGTGTTCATCCAGGCTCTGCTTGTTGACTACCATTGAGAGGGAACCCACACCTACCAAGAAAATTCTAATTGTTAACTTTGGGGGGGGGAGTTTCCCTCACCAAGATAAAGTCATCTTCTGTAGAATTTATCTGAATTGTCCCTATTTTTTTTTCCAATGGGGCTAAGTACCGAGGGAAATTTATGAGGATAGCACAGGAAGATGGTTGGCTTGGAAACCCTCAAAACAGGGTTCTAGAACTGGCTCAGAAGACTATGATCCATGGGACCTTGGCCATGACTTGACCTAGTTGGGCCTCAGTTTCTACATCTATAAATGAGAATGTTGGACTCTAGAACCTCTGAGACATCTTCTACCTTTATCTCTGTGATTCCATAACGCCTTTTCAATGTAACAGCCCTGTATTATTTGATTACAGCAGTCACTTCATCCTTGAGATTAAACATCCCTGGTTCTCTCAAATGATATCCATATGACAGTCTTTAGTATACTTGCCATACAGGTAAAGAGAAAAAAAAAATTCAACTTTCAACTCGGTTCCTTTACCTGCGCTATCATAGTGTACCTCGTTCACATTGTCTGTTGAAAGACAATGATAGATACTTTTCTTTCTTTTTTTTACTTTATTATTTTTGGGGTTTCTTTTATTTTGTTTTGTTTTTTTTAATCTGTATTTTTTCTTTTGTAATATGGCTAATATGAAAATGTTTTTATATGACTGCACATATATAAGATATCTCAAATTACTTTCTAAAAGAAAGGGAAGGTGAAAAAGGGAGAGAATTGAGAACTCAAAATTAAAAAAAAATTAAAACATTAAAAATTTGTTTACATGTAATTGAAAAATAATAAAATGAAAATTAAAGATAAAAAGAAATATAATATTATAATAGATGATGATTTGGAGCCCCTTTCTCTTTGAAGTCATGTAATTGGTGAAAGAACCTCCGTTCTTGTTTGTTCTTCTTCATTTTGGGTCAAGGAGATTAATCTTTTGATTAGTAAGTTGATAATGGAATTACTATATATAAAACAAGTTTTATTTTTATTTTTTTGCCCTGCCAAATTGGAGAATCAGAGAATGACCTCTGAGGACTTAAAAGGAAGTAGCTTCCAAAGTAGATGAGAGAAGTCAGGGAAGGTTATGTCAGGTTGAACCAGCGTCCTCAAAAACCAAAGTGGTATAAGGGAAAATATATCCCCAAGATTGTGGTGGAAAAACATTTGTACTTAGCTCCTTTTATATTGTATTTACCAAGTGAATATCTCTTTGCAAGAGAAAGAGGGAGACGGAGAGACAAACAGAGATAGAGAAAGATTAGTGACAGGGAGGAGGAGGAGGAGGAGGAGGAGGAGGAGGAAGAGGAAGGAAGGAAGGAAGAAAGGAAGGAAGGAAGGAAGGAAGGAAGGAAAGAAGGAAGGAAGGAAGGAAGGAAGGAAGGAAGGGCTAAAGGGAGAGGGAAAAAGACAGACAGAGACAGAGAGAGTATATAATCTCTTACTGGATGCTTTGAGAGGAAGTCACCAAGAAAAGAAAAATCAAAATAGAAGAAAATCAAATTGATGTCTCAAAAGAAAACTTTGGCCCATATACAACTTTTCCAACAATATGGAACTCTTCCCAAAAGTATGTGTGATTCAAAATCAACTAGGCATTCCTACTTCACTTTCAGATGAGAAACAAAACCAAACTAGTTTGATACCCATAAGGTGCTCTAGTTTCTAAAGGCCTGAATAGTTTACCCTCTACTTCCTTTCTATAGGTTCACAAATATTCTCTGGACCCACACTTACAGAAGACAATCATTAGATAACTCCTAAATGAAAAGATCATAAAATATTCCATCTCACAAAGTATATCCTTATGCTAAATATGCAGCATGAGACTCTCTGAATAGGAATTGGAGACCTGAAGAACACACACACACACACACACACACACACACACATACACACACACACACACACACACACACACACACACACTCAATGCCTCCTGATGCTCCAGGGAGAAACCAACTGTCTTGGATGAAAATTCTTCAATGATTTCTTCAGCACAGAAGCCCATTCAACTGTTTGAAAGAAAAAAAAAATTAAAAGATAGTAATTTTATTTATTTATTTTTTGCATGATATTTTATGAAATTTCTCTAGGAATCCCTGTATCTGGATTCTTATTTTGAAATTTTCCCCCAAATGATTCCCACCATTTGAAATGGAAATATCAATTGCACTGCAAACCCACCAAAAAGGGCAAGAAGTGTCACTTATAGTAAAAAGCCATACAAGAACAAATAAGTCCTAAAGATAGGCAATACCATTGATATATCAGAACAGAGCATGGACCAGTGATACTTTGATGTAAGGATAACAAATAAACATCATGAACATTCTATGTATGCATACATATATGAATGTGCTTAAAATGTGTGTGTATTTCAGAATGCTATTATGAAATTATGAAAATACATGCAAAGAGATAGCAAAAAATGTCTATAAATATGTGTCCATAAATGGTCAATCTGTGTTCATCTCCACACAATGCATGTATGTATGTAAATTTGTGTATTTTACATATGTATTTGCAAAAACACATATATACATATAGAAACTGCTGAAGGGCTAGTAAATTTTACTACTTACATCTGGATTAGCATTAATGCAATGAGTTGCACATCTGCCTTGACAGCTCCATGAATTTCATTTGATTTTGAATTACTTGCATGTTCTTCAGATGCTAATCTAGCAACAGCTGTAGTAGTAAAGGAAATTGAAGTGAACATAGCAAAATATATATCTACTACATTTTTATTTGTTTTACAAGCACATGGAGATTTATAGACTAATTTTATTTGGAAAGAAAAATATCAACACCAAAGACAAAACTACCATATAGTAGTTTATAAAACATAAGTTGGATTTCCTGTATGATTCTTAAATTGTTGCTCAATTCAGTTTAACAAAAAATGAACAGTTAATATGTGCATAGAGACAATATATGCTAATTAAAATTCTAGTTAGTTGTATACCAGTTACAATACTGGTTACTAGTATGCTAATTAAAATACTAATTAGAATTCTAACATAATGATGAGCTTCAATTTCATCCCACTTAATAATAATTAATCCATTTGGTAAGAACAATTTCCTGAATTATTTAGAACTGAGTGTGAACTTAGTCTATGTGTCCTTGAATCAATCAAAAGTCTTTGATGATAGACTTGGCCATATACTTAGGAACCTGCATGAGTAGGAGCTATTTCAAAACTAAATAGAAATTCTGAGGATCCAAGAGTAGAAAGGAGGTCATATGGAGCTAAACCAGAAAGACCCAGAAGGCTAGAAGTCAAATATATACAGGTGACATTGACCATGTACATTATTTTTATTTACATATATTTTTCTCTATATAATTTAAATGAACTGTAATTTAAAAATCCTTCTCCATCCCTCTCTAAGGAAGACTTTGATTTTTACCAAAAGAGGAGCAAACTCTAGGGACCACTGGGCTGTCCAACTGCTCTCCTGAAAGAGATTTTGTGGGACATTTGCAGACAGCTGTCATATGAACTAATGGTAAAAATTCAGTAACAGATATTTTGATAAGGCAACTTGTTAAAAAAAATTGCTAATGAGGTTTGTAGAAGAATTATACTAGGACAATGCAAAGATGCTCCTTTAGAGGAGATCATAAGATGCTGTGCCACAGTGGGCACAAATACCTTTTATAGCCAGGTTATGATGCAGACTTCCCAAGATCCCAACATGGAAAGACAGGGTCCCTTTTGGCAAGGAACTTCCAGAGAGACTCGCCAATGTTTTCAGTGTGGTAAAGTAGGGCATCTGAGACAGAATGAGAAAACAGGGTGGGAGAACAAGACCCAATACCCCATGTCCAAAATGCAACAGAGGCTTCCATTGGGCCTCAGAATGTAGACTGATTCAGGGAAATGGGATGAGGGGCCCACTTCCAGGGCCCCAGACAAAAAACACTTGGGGCATGATGGCAACCGATGGTACACCCAGAAAGTGCCTAGAAGTCCAGTACCCAGACATGACCAATCATCCAGGAAGCCATCTGATGGGAGAAAGGGATTACAATTGGGGAGAATAGAGTTGTATGCAGCTGAGACAACTGCGATACCACCTGGAGAGGTGAAATCTGTTCCTCTCCAGTCTATGGATCCCTTGCCTCCAGGCACAGTAGGCTTGACCATTTCATCTCCTGAGAGTACATACAAAACAGTGTCCATCCATATACTGATGTGGGAAACTGGGGAATGTGTAGATAATATCCTAGTCATTAATATAGGTAGACAATGTGTAACATCACCCAGGAGAAGTAGTAGTACCAGGTTTACTGATACAGACTCCTAATAAGCAATCTGGTGATAGTCGCCCAGATTCTACTCCAAGCAACAAAATCCAGGAATATACTGGACATTAGCTGTGACAAATGACCGACCTATGCTCACTATCTATATAAATGGCATACCATTAGAATGATTGGTAGGCACTGGTGCAGACTGTACAGTCATTAGAGGTGCCAGTTGGCCCAGTCACTGGCCAAAGATTAAGGCAGACAACTACATGTCTGGTGTAAGAGGATCAATAGCAGTTGAAGTTAGTGCTATCCCTTTGAGATGGACTTTTGAAGGCAAAACAGGAGTTTTTACTCCTTTTATAGTTGAAAAAATCCCCATCAATCTGTAGGGAAGAGGCATTTTACAACAATTAGAATTAAAAATGAGTACTTTGGTTTTTTTAGGCAGGGCTTCTGTTGAAGGCCTGCCAACACTTTTACCTGTTCCTATCCAATGGAAAACTGATACACAGTGTGGATAGAACAGTGGCCCTTAGGTAGCGATAAAATTCAGGCCTTATTAGATATAGTACAGATTGACCAAGGACACTTACAACCTTCTCTAAGTTCTTGGAATTCCCCAGTATTTGTTGTAAGAAAGAAATCTTGAAAATGGAGGATGTTGACTGATTTAAGAAAGGTAAATGAACAGGTGGAAACTATGGGAACTCTTCATCTGGACTTCCATCTCCTACTCAATTGCCTAGAGAATGGCCTCTTTGGGTTATAGACATTAAGGATTGTTTCTATTCTATCCCTCTAGATAAGGAGGGTATGAAAAGATTTGCCTTTTCAGTGCCCAGTATTAACTTAGCTGAGCCTTATAAAAGATATGAATGGACAGTTTTGCCACAGGGAATGAAAAACAGCCCTACTATAGGTGTCAAATATATGTTGCTGCTCTTACTAAGGAACTACAAATTGCACATAGCTCCAGAAAAAATTGAAAGACATGCTTCTTTTCAATATTTAAGATATGAAGTATACCCTACGGTGCTTACAGTACGAAAACTGTCCTTAAGAACAGAGAAGCTAAATACTTTCAATGACTTTAAGAAATTAATAGGAGATATCCAATGGATGTGTCCACTGTTAGGCTTGACTATCTATCAGATGCAACCATTATATGACATTTTAAGGGAAGACAGTGCTTTAAACTCACTATATCAGCTTACAAAAGAAGCTCAAGAAGCTTTGAGAGAAGTCAAACTGGCTTTATCCAATGTGGTTGAAAGAGTCACTCAAAAACCCTTGGAAATATCAATGTTTGCTACACAAGAGACACACACAGCAGTCCTTCATCAAGGAGACAGTGTGATAGAGTGGGTGAACCTCTCAGCACGACCAGCCCAAAACCTTACTCCTTATGCAGTGCTTGTGGCTAGAATTTTATTAAAGGCCATTAAGTAAGCAATATAATTATCTGGGATAAGACCTGACAAGATATACAACTTTTATACTAATGCACAAATTAATGTATGCTGTGAAACCATCCCAGAGTGACAAATTTTATTAGCCATGGTTCCAAATTTTACACATGGGTCTCCATTAAAGATAACCAGACTATTACATAATTGGCGATGGATTCCTGAAGAAAAGGTTTCTAAAATTCCTCTTAAAGGACCAACTATCTTTACAGATGCATCCAAACATAATATTTGTGCTGTATACTCTTGTGACTTAACTATAAAGAGAGTAGTCAGAACTCCTTTTCAGTCCACTTAGCAGAATGAATTGTATGCATTCTAGCTCTTACTTATTATCCAGGAGATATAAATATATCTGATTCGGCCTATTCAGTGGGTGTAGTACACAGAATTACCACAGCCCAAATTTGTAGCCTCTAATATATATAATCTTTTATATATATATATAAAATCTTATATATATATATATATATATATAATCTTATATATATATATATATATATATATATATATATATATATATATATATATATATATATATATATATATATATATATATATATATATCAGCTCTTTAAGGAACTTCAAGAGCAAGTGAAAAAGCATCCAGGTAAGATTTATATCTTGCATGTCCACTCTCATAGTGGACTTCCAGGTCCTATTTTTGATGGTAATTCAAAGGCAGATAGCCTTCTAACCATGTTAGCCAATACTCTTTTATTTCAAGAAACCCAAGAATCTCATTTTAAATATCATCAGGCTGCTTGAGCTTTACATTTACAATTTGGAATAAGAGAGGAAGTTAGGAGCATAGTAAAAGGCTGTACAGCTTGGCTTCCTTTCCATGCTCCTATGCTCCCTCCAGGGAAGAACCCTTGTGGCTTGAGACCCAGTGAAATTTGGCAAATGAATGTGACCTATTATAAATCTTTTGGTCACCTGTCTTTTATCCATGTTGTGGTAGACACTTTTCAGGATTCACTTTTGCAATACCAGCAGCAAAAGAGACAGCCGGAGTAGTCACTGAATTCCTTACCCAAATATTTGCAATTATGGGTGTGCCACAATCCATAAAAACAGATAATGGACCTGCATATACTTCTAAACATTTTGCACACTTTTGTGCACAGTATAAGATTTTACACACCCCTGGCATACCCTTTAATCCTCAAGGACAGGCAATAGTAGAGAGGAGAAACAGAGACATTAAGAAGCTCCTCCAAAAGCAAAAGAAAGGGGGAGCCACAGGTAACCCCAGAGAACTTCTAAATCTGGCCCTTTATACTATTAACTTCTTAATTTTTGACAAAGATGCACTGGCTCTGGCAGACAGGTTTTATAACCCACCAGAAGGGCAGTGTCCAGTGCAAACAGCTCCACTATCTTTAGACAGTGGCCAGGTGATGTGGAGATACCAAGAAAGTGATGAATAGAAGGGACCAGAGAGGATAAGTGCTTGGGGGAGAGGGTTTGCTTTTATCTTTACAGACGGAGAAGGAATCAGATGGGTGCCAACAAACCATATTCTCCCTGTCCATTAGAAAGAGACAGAGCAGACCTTTGAAACAAAGGAGAAGACCCAAGAAACATCGGGGGTTCTTTCACTGACTGTTCCCACCACTGAAAGAGCATGGCAGTTATGGTGTTTGAATCATGGATATCAAAATTTGTTGGACTTCAAAACCTTCAGGAATCATTGGATTCTCTGAGACATGATAAGATTGTTGTAGGACTTGAAAACTCTCAGGAATCATTGGATTCTCTGAGACATGATAATGAGACATTGGATTCTCTGTTGTAGGACTTGAAAGCCCTCAGGAATCATTGGATTTTTTGAGAAATGATAAGACTGTTGCAGGACTTCAAAATCTGCAGGAATCATTGGATTCCCTAACATATAAAAAGACTTTTGCAGGACTATTTTCTTTCTTTTTTTTTGCTGAAGCAATTGGCGTTAAGTGACTTGCCCAGGGTCACAACAGCTTATGTTTATCATTTTCATAGAAATCCATAATTTCAGATTTGGAAGAGATTTCAAAAGCCATCTTCTCCTACCCACAAATGGACCAGAAGCCTTGCTAAAAATATACAACAGGATGAATTTTCTATCTCTGGAAGCAGTCAATTCCACATCTGGACAACTTCAATGATTAGAAAAATTAGCTTACAGAGAGCTTATGTCTATATGCATGTTAAAAAACCTATCACTCTTATCTCTGTCCTTTGAGACCAAGGGGATGACATTTATTCCTTCTTTTGCATAACTGAAACTCTACCATTTTCTTAGTTCTCTTCCTACTCCTCCTTGACTCTCTGACTTTTCTGCCTCTATCTAAATTACCTCCTTACCTTGAAGTTGCCTATGTCCATCTGGATGATTTTTGCTTCCCATTAGGTCACTTCTTATATGAAATCTCCACATTAGGAATTACTCCTCTCATTTCTTTCCTGGCTCCACATCTGACCCTAGAGTCACTTCTGCCTTAAGTTAGGTACATTCAACTACCTCCTCCTTTCCATCACATTTTTCAGCTCTCTTTTATATTTTACCTTCTCCCATTAGAATGTAAACACCTTGACATTAGATAATGTCTTTCTTTTTGCTTGTATTTCCGTTCCCAGAGCTTGTCATAGGACTTTGCACATAGTGAATGCTTAATGAATCTTTTAATCTTAATAAATCTCTTCTTTCTTTCTTTCTTTTTTTCTTCTCTCTCTCTCTCTTATTATGAAATAGCAATTCTAACTTCATTTAAGCAAGTCAAATATTCTGACCTTTAACACCCACTTCCATATAGAGATTAGAAAACTGAAACAGAGGAAGAAAATGGACTTCTTATTCACCTCAATGTAGTAACAGAACTAAAACTAAACCAAAGAGTTCTGATTCACAATTCAGGACTTTAATCACTATCTTACAGTATTTAAAAATATTTCATCCCACTTAGGTCTCTCTTAAAATGGATATAACTGTTCTTTAAGTGATAAGTTTACTAGTTAGGATGAATTCATGATAAATTCATTTTTACTTTTTTCTTTCAAAAAGAAGTGTTAAGATTCTGTTTTAGATGAGTGGGCTTTGAAATCAGACAATTAGAATTTGCTAAACAGAGAGAACATAACTAAGCATATACTCTTTCTTCCATTATGAAGAGAAAGGACGATAATAAAAAGTCTAAATGTTTTGTTTTGTTTTTTTTTGGGGGGGGGAATCTGCAATTCTTCAGACAAAGAGTAGAAGAGTACATGCATGAATAGGAAATAATTTTAAAATTCCAACCTATAGTGAAGCTACAATGGAGGGGCAAAACAGCTTTATTCTTTAAAAACATGTTTATCCAGGCAACCCAGATTTTGATTACACCCCAAATCTTAACATGAGCATATGGCTCAGGAAAATGACTTTAAGTCTAGAAAATAAATATTTTTTGAAGAACAAAGACCTCTTCGTAACTACACTAAACAATAACAACTGAAGGTAATGAAAGGAAAAGGAGAATTCCAGTGTTAGACATTTGAATTGCCAGTACCCTCTATCATTAGTGTATCAAATCCTGTTTAAAATGTGAGGCTTGTCAATCAGATTGGGAAGATGCACATTCCTGTCTTCCGTCAAACAAAGAGAAAAAGAGGAAAAAAAGGAAAGGTCATCTTGTGGCAGTGCACTCATTTTCCTGATAAGTCCCCAGTTTTCACAGTCTTGATAGCTTGCTGTAGAAATGTCTCATGGTGTGTGTCTTCAGGGATGGTTTTGTTGCAAATCAAATACATTTACATTACTTGCAGGAGAGTAAAGCTGACAAAGATAAGACAAAAAGTAGCATTTGGTCATTTTAAAGTGTCTTGACTGATAGCCCCTGTTGAAGTCTTAGTTCCTTATCACATTTTGCTTTTCTTTTTTTAAAAAAAGTTATTTTTATAGAGATCTCTCTCATATATATACATATATATGCACACAAATATATTACATGCACAAATGCATACATATATGTGTATATATGTAGGTATATATAAAATTTTCAATTTTGGAAAATATAAAGTCAGACATTCTAGAGTTAATCTTTTAAATAGTGATAATTTTTTTTTTCAATCCCGACTTCTGGCATGCCTGAGGATAAAAAGAAATGAAAAATAATAATTGTTATTTTTATGCATATATATGTTGCTATTGTTGTTCAATAATTTCAATTGTGTCAACTTTTCATGAAACAATTTAGGGTGCTCTTTTGACAAAGATACATCATTCTAATTGATCTTCATCTCTTCCTTCTGGTCTTCCTGATTTCCAACAACACACAGCTCAAATTCCACTTTCTGCAAAAGACCTTCCTACTACTTAGTTATTCCCACTAATTACTTTCCGTCTGAGATGACCTCCCACTTATTATGTGTGCATGTGTGTATGTGTGTGTGTGTGTGTGTGTATGTATGTGTGTGTGTAAAATGTTGCTGTTGTTCAGTAGTTTCTGTTATGTCCAACATTTTGTGTTCCCATTTGGATTTTTGGCAAAGATACTGGAATGGTTTACCTTTCCTTCTCTAGCACATTTTACCAATGAGAAACTAAGGCAAACTGAGGCATGTGACTTGCCCAGGATCCTACAGCTAGTAAGTGTCTGAGGCCAGATTTTAACCCGGGAAAAAGTGTCTTCCTGATCTGGCATACTATCCACTGCCACCTAGCTATCATCTATTTATGTTTATTCACATACACAACTATGCATATATATATATATATATATATATATATATATTATATATATATATATATAATATACATGACATATGTGTATATATAGATATACTTTAAACTTTGCAAAAAAATTACATACATAATTTATATTTATCCTCAAAAAATCAAATGTGGTAATAGTTTTGGATGTTATTACAGACAGTTGGTTGGTGTAATGGATTGACCACATGGTTTGAAGTCAGGAATACCTGATTTTGAATTGTTTCAGATGTTTAGCAGAACAGTGATCATGAAAGTCATTGAAAGTTTCTCAAACTGAATTCCTACATTTGTGAAATGAGAATGCCTTAACACTTTCCTTATAGTTTTATTCTGAAGATCAAATAACACAAAGTTTGTAAAGCATTTTGCAAAATGCAGTTATGTAAGCAATATGAAAAAAAAAAACTCGGACAGTTTAATTGATATGAAACAAATGGCAAGTGGGGGAATTGAATGCAGTGATACCTCAATAACAGGTTCTATGTGTTTCTACTCTCCTCCACTGCTCCATATAGGCTCCTAGGTAGTTTTACACAGAGTCATGGATATAGAGGTAGACCTGTATTCATGTCACTATTTAACCACAGACACATGATTTTTCTCATTTCTTTTATTTTCCTCCCTCCCTTCCTTCCTTCCTTCCTTCCTTTGTAACTGGAGTTAATTATGACTTGTCCCTGGTCATACAGTTAATGTTTCAAATATATGAGGCTAGATTTGAACTCAAGTCCTCCTGAATCCAGGGCTGGCATTCTATTTACTGAGCCACTTAGCTGCTCCCTCCCCCCCCATTTGTAAAATAGGAATTATAATAGTACCTTCATGACAGGAATCATTAAATGTCAAAAGAAATTACAAACAAAATGCTATTCTCTCTCTCTCTCTCTCTCCCCTCTCTCTTTTTTTGCTCTCCCCAATTATTATTTCTATTATGGCATTTTTTTTATTACTCCATTTATTTAATATTTTATTGTTCCCAAGTATATGTAAAACAATTTTAAACATTATTTTTTCAAATTAAGTTCCAGATTCTCTCTCTTCCTCCCTCCTGCCTCTCCCTTTGAGAAGGCACATGTGAAGTTATGCAAAACATTTCCATAAAAGTCATATTGTGAAAGAAAACATATATACACCACTCCCCTCAAAAAAACTCAAGAAAATAAAGTTTTAAAAATGCATGTTTCATTATGCATTCAGACATAGTCTTTTCTCTGGATATGGATAGCATTTTTCATAAATCTTTCAGAGTAGTCTTCGATCATTGTATTACTGAGAATAGCAAAGTGATTCACAATTGATTATCCCACAACATTTCTATTACTTTGTACTCAGATATTTCACTTTGCTTGAGTTCACTAAGAACTTTCCTGGTTTTTATGAGAGCATCCTGCTTATCATTTCCCACTGAAAAATAATACTCCATTATAAATTCATTCCACAATTTATTCAGCCATTTCTTAAATGATAGACATCCCCTCCATTTCCAACTCTGTATCCTGAGAAGAGAGCTGCTATAAATATTTTTGAACATATAGGTCCTTTTTTTTTTTAAATCTATTTTGGGATACATGCCTAGTAGTGGTTGTGTTGGTTAAAAAGGCATGCCTTTATATTCCTTTGGGCATAGTTCCAAATTGCTCTACAGAGTGGTTGAATCAGTTCACAATTTTACCAACAGTGCATTAATGTCTTATTTTTCCAACATTCATACCAGCATTTGTCATTTTCCTTTTCTGATCCATTAGTCAATCTAATAGGTATGAGGTAGTTCTTCAGAATTGTTTTAATTTGTATTTCTCCAATCAAGGGGGATTTCAATTTTTTTATTATGGCTAAAAGTAGCTTTATTAATTTTTATATCTTTTGCTCATTTATGAATTGTGAAATGGTTGTTTATATGTACACACACACACACACACACACACACACATACTACCTAGCTGCCCCCAATATCTAATTTTTTAAGAATTGTTTTCTTCAATGAGCTTTTGCTTGTACTTTCCTATTTGACCAATTTTTCTTTTGAAGACATTCTTCTCATTGACTTTTTATTCTTTCTTTTACATCAGTTTCATTTCTCCAATTTTTCCTTTACTTTTCTTACTTGATTTTCAAAATCCCCTTTGATCTCTTCCATGGCCTGAGATCAATTCCATTTTTTTTCCTGGAGGCTTTGAATAAAGGAATTATAACTTTGTTATTTTTTTTTTCTTTTGAGTTTGTGTTTTGATCTTCCTTATCACTATAATAACTTTCTATGGTCAGAATATTTTTCTGCTATTTGCTCATTCTTGACACTATTATTTGACTTTTAATTCTTTGTTAAAATAGGGCTCTGCTTTGAAGGTTAAGACTGTGATGTACCAAGGCTTTAGAGGTTTTGTGCCCTTGTCCTTCTAGGGACCTTTAAGTTTTCAGTTCTTCCAATGTGGTATTTTCAAAACTTAAGTTTACTACTCTCCTGACCTATAAGTGATTACAAGCACTCTTTTCTGTACTGGGATTATGAAGAGGATCCCCAGTCTTTCTGGCTGTATGTTCTACTGTGCTAGTGCTTCTTCTCACTCTTGGAGTGTGAGCCTATTTCCTAGGAGACTGACTATGGGCAAAGCAATAGAGTCCTGCCTCAGAGCTAATAAAGAAATTTCCTTTGGACCACCTCTTTGATCTCATAAAATATGTTTGGAGTCATACTTTAAAGGTATTTGGAGGGCTTTGCAGGACTGCTCAGGGACTCTCTGCCTTTTCTCTGCAATCTTTGCTATGCCTCCAAAATGCTATTATCAGAACACAGTGATAGCATTATGTAAATGTGAGCTGTCCTTAACAGCTTATGTCCTAATGTCCTCAGGTCACACTATCTCAGTGCCTTCTTTCATTTGGCCTGCTGTGATAGGTAGTCCTTTATCAGTGTCTCCCATGTCAAGCAATTCAGTTCCAAAGTTCTTCCTAAGAGGTTTCTTGTATCACTTCTTCTGATTACCTATGAACTCCCATCTAGTATCAATTAGGCAAATGTACATTTCACATCTGAACAACGTGACCAGCCCATCAAAGTTACTTTCTGCAATAGAGTTGAAATGCTTGGCAATTTATCTCAAGAAAGGACCCCATTGTCTAGTATCTTATCCTGTCTAGTATCTAAACTAGATACTAGAATTTTCCTCAGACAAATCAAATGCAAGCTATTTAATTTCCAGGCATTGTGCGGATAAACTGTCTTGATTTCACAGGCATACAATAATGAGATTAAACACAATAGTTCTATATACCTTAAGTTTCATAGGCAATTTAAAACCTCTTTTTTTCCCACACTTTCCTTTGGAGTCTACCAAGTCATTCAAAATGTTAATTCTCTGTATTTGACTACTAGATAGTGGCCAACTTTATTAGCTTTAAAAAATAACCAGTACTCAAAGAATAGGAAACAAAACTCACTTCTATCATAGGATCATAGATTAAGAGTTGGAAGGGACGTTAAGTGACATCTAGTCCCCTCAAAACAAACTAATGGTGAACATTGGACAATTATTTAATACATGAATTACTTCTATTTCTTACATCATTAGTGAATTTGGAACTGCTTCCCTCACGTGCTTGTCATTTTGATGCCAGATTTCATACAGAAACACGATGGGCTTTGTCCAATTTTTAAAATTTCTGAGTTCAAGAAATTCACCAATTTAAATTTCTTAATAGCTGAAATTACAGGCATTCACCAAATAACTAGCTCACATTATAAAGTCAGACCTATATGATGAGACAAAAACAATAACACATGAAATTTTAAGGAAATGTCATCTAAAATTTATAATATTCAAATAAGCATATTTTAAATGTAACAAAAAATAATGATATACCAACTATCAAAATAGAGATTTTCCTATCAAATAGAAAAAGTTATCCCATAAAGTTTTATTGCAGTTTTAAATGAAATACCTATAACTGCACTAGGATTTATAGTACACCTTCCAAAAGAAATCTCACACATTACTATAATAATTAAGCCCTTTAGCAAAACAATAAGATAAAATATCTCCTTTCTCTCTGTCTCTTTCTGTCTCTCTGTCTCTCTCTCTCTCTCTGTCTCTCTGTCTCTGTCTCTCTGTCTCTGTCTCTCTGTCTCTCTCTGTCTCTTTCTCTCTCTCTCTCTTTCTCTCTCTGCATCTTGTCCTCTCTCTCTTTTGGCTCTCTAGGATAGTCTCTGCTATAAAGCTAGCACCTAAGTTAACAAAATTTAATTTCACATTGGTTTAGCACCTTCACTTCAAAGGGAGTTTCAGTGCTAACGAAATAATTGAATTCAAAAAGAGAAAGGAGAAATTCTCAAGTTTCTGTGAAATCTGAGGTTCAGAGAAGCTAAGATATTCTATAATATTGGATAACATATGTAGGAAAAGGTGGGAGAAGTGGTTGAAACATAATTCAATTATTTCCCCCTTGAGGTTTGTTTTCAATGAAGAACAACTTAGTGTTTGAAGTTCAGTGTTGTTTTTTTTTTTTTTTTCAGTTGAGGTTTTGCTAAAATATATTTTAACCACTTGTAAGGAATTTATATTGTCCAAGTTTGTGTACTCATCCCTTGGTTATCTGAATCACTAGCTTTACAAAATCAGCTTCCCCAAAATTTCATGATGCCTTCCTGATGTGCCAGATTTTTTTTTCCCCACTCTTGGTTACTTGTTATATAGAATAGTGAAAAGAATAATAGTTTTGACTCTGAGTTGAATCCTGGCTCCGACCTTTACTGTCTGAACTTTGTCTAGACATCATTTTACTCATTTGTAAAATAAAGCACAAAAGAGAAAATGTCATTCCTAGGAATCTTGAGGATGGAAATCCCAGTCAATAAACTTGTTCCAGTCAATGGACTAAAGAACTCTACCTCTAATTCTCCATCATAGTGATACTGAATCCCCAGATGACTATTTGAAAATGAACACCCTCTACTGAAATCACTTCCTATCTTCTCATCACCATCCACATCCAGGTATGCACCAGCTCCACAAAGTCCTACTGAGTTTTTGCCCTATTCTTTTTTCCTTATAGACATCTTTGCTTCTCTAGGTCTTGTTCTGACATAATTTTCTTTCTTTTTCCATTCTTGCCCTATAATTAACTATTTCTCCTTGTATTCTTACTCCTTGTTTCCTTATTCCTTAGTTGTCAAACCCTAGACTTGGATTACTCTCACAATCTACAATTTCAACTCCTATTTATGAGCTGCTAAATAGAACTGGAGGAAGTCATGCAATCAAGATAATAATGGTAACTACAAATCTGTTATCAAGTTTATTCTGAGCCCATATTGTAGCATAGAATTCTTTTTATTCAACCCTAATCAATTGTCTAGGTAGCTATGTGGAGCAGTGGAACACTTGTTTTGGAATTAGGAAGATTTATTTTTCTGAGTTTCTTGAGGGTAGGCCTTTGTATCTTTATTGTATAGTATAGGATTTTTTTCAAATGCTTATTTTGATGTTGATAATGATGAACTGACCCTCATTCTGGAGAAAGTACCAAACATAGACATAGTCATAGAATACAAGAAGGTTTGATAGGAAAGGCACAGATACATCACAGATGCACTTTTCCTCTTGTCATCTTTTATTTTACAAGGAGTTAACAGAATGGGGAATTGATAAAGGGGAATACTCTTGATTATTTGCACAAATGCAGCTATACTCCCTTTCCTATATGTACTTAAAGTTATCTATTTTCAATTCTTCTCAGAGTTAAATCAATTCTACCCCAAAGCAATAACATGTTGATGAATTCCAAGGTCAGATATATAATCATCAGTAATAATCACCTCAGCTTCTACTACAATATATTGAGTGTCACTTCCTTATATCATCACAAAGGCAATGAAATTATGTGTGGATTATAACCTATTGCATATAAGTGTGTAAGTGTGAGACATATGTACATATTCATCTACTAATTACTTATTGATTGTATCCACAAAGAAAATAAAATCATTATGGTCGTGCTAACTTTTTATATGCAATAATGGTCACTGATTCCATTTTGGCTTTTATACACAAACAAAAAATACTAAACTGTGAAATAAAAGAAAACTTCTGTGAAGACAAATTCTAAGTAACCAATCAAAACAAAATGATCACAAATGTGCATAATTAATAATCAGCTCTAATTTATTGCTATTACTATTATTATTATTATTAGCAATACCTCCAAATCTATCCAAGACAACACATTATTTATGTTGTGAGCATGGAGAAATGGTAAAGCAGAGAAAATATAATTAGATTGTTAAAAAGAGACATAATGTGCACTAATTCTACTATTAGAGATGAAAAACTGAAGGGACACTGAAACATTAGCCGATAGAGCATTGGTGATACTGCTGATTGAGTTATAACCTTGGTCACTGTGAGGAAACTTCTCCTATATAGCTAAAAAAAATAGTATGAGACAGGCTTGTAATCTAGTCCTCCTTTAATCATGATACTTATCTTGACACAGAATTACAGATAAAGTACATTTTTTTCATATTTGAACCTCACAACAAGTTAATATATTTCTGAAAAAAAAATTAGGAATACCAGTATCTATGTCCTGGGCCCTTTTCTCTTCTTCCTCTATACTACTTTACTTGATCATCTCATCAGTTCCTATGGACTTAATTACCATCTCTATGCTGTTGATTCTCAAATATACTTATTCCACTTTAGCCTCTTTAATCCCACATCTCCAATTGCCTTTCAGACATCTTGAACTGGATCTTAGATTCAACATGTCCAAAGTAAAACTCACTATCTTTTCCCCTAAATCACCACCCTCTTTCCTAAAATCCCTATTACTGTGGAGAATAACATCCTCTCAGTCTCTCAGATTAATAATCTTAATGAGAATTGCAAACTTTTTACTATCATCACCCCTATCCATTTGTTGCTATGACACATCACTTTCATCTTTACTATTGTAAATATTGTAAATATGGTCTTGAATATTGCAGCCCCTACTTCACATCAACATTACCCCATTGTATGTTCTTATCACCTCACACCTGAACATTACAATAGTCTGCTGGTAGGACTGTCTTCTCACTCAGAGGCATTTTTCATTTAATCAACAAAGTGATTTTCCTAAATCACAATTCTGATTATGTCAATCCCTTTACTCAATAAGCCCCAGTCACTGTCACCTCCACCACACAGACGCACACACACAAATCTTTTATTTGGCAATTAAAGATCTTTATTACTTATCCCCTCTTCCTTTTCCTGTCTTCTTATTCCTTACTCCTCACCATGCATTATTCTTCTATCAGGTGACATTGGCCTCCTTGCTATTGCACAATCAAGACAATCCATCTCTCAACTTTGAGAGGATCCTGTGGATTCCCAAGAGAGAATGAAACCTCAACAGGACATTTCAAATGTTTAAAAAGAGAAATAAGAATTGTGAAAACATAGTTTTGGCATGCAAATTAGACTCAAAAAATCGAATAGGAAAAAAAAATAATCCATGATGTTTAACCACTAGCAACACTTTGACCATATCTCTTTCCAGACCTTGACAGAGACACTGAACCATCAAATCTTGAGAATACAATTTATTCTCATCCAATGCCCTTAACTATCATTCTGTGAATTAACTCTTGTGGAGATACAGCCTTGCAACTGTTTCATAGAAGCATTATAACCATAGATTATAGCATATTGAATACCTGGTAGCCATGAGGTGTTCAGGAAGGACTAGCAGCTCTGGTGCAAAGCTTTGCTGAACACTTCTCAGGGTGGGTTATCCACTTTTGGTGTTCACCTGATTCATTCAGCTTTCACCTGTGTCTTCAAGAAGCTGTAGCATATGAATGGCAACACTCCATTAAAACCAATGTGTTAGATAGACTAAACTAAGTTGAAAATAATTAACAGACTTCAGACCTGTCAAAGTGTTAGAGCATGCAAAGACTTCCCCTGGCAGATTGGGCAGATAAAATAATTTTATTCCAATAGTCATGCAAGTGACTGATGCAGGCTGTTTGGAATACTTAGCTCTTGGTCAGATACTGAAAATGCCAAACCCATCCACTGCATCCTGGGCCATCAACAATAGTAGTAACTTTTGTTTTGTCACAGAACTTTGATGACACTATTTTATCAATGAAAATAGCATTAGATGTTTGTGGCAGCCCTTTTTGTAGTGGCCAGAAACTGGAAACTGAGTGGATGCCCATCAATTGGAGAATGGCTGAATAAATTGTGGTATATGAATATTATGGAATATTATTGTTCTGTAAGAAATGATCAACAGGATGATTTCAGAAAGGCATGGAGAGACTTACATGAACTGATGCTGAGTGAAACGAGCAGGGCCAAGAGATCATTATATACTTCAACAACAATGCTATATGATGACCAATTCTTTTTTTTTTTTTATTTAATAGCCTTTTATTTACAGGATATATGCATGGGTAACTTTACAGCATTAACAATTGCCAAACCTCTTGTTCCAATTTTTCACCTCTTACCCCCCACCCTCTCCCCTAGATGGCAGGATCACCAGTAGATGTTAAATATATAAAAATATAAATTAGATACACAATAAGTATACATGACCAAAACGTTATTTTGCTGTACAAAAAGAATCAAACTCTGAAATATTGTACAATTAGCCTGTGAAGGAAATAAAAAATGCAGGTGGGCAAAAATATAGGGATTGGGAATTCAATGTAATGGTTTTTAGTCATCTCCCAGAGTTCTTTTTCTGGGCATAGCTGGTTCAGTTCATTACTGCTCCATTGGCAATGATTTGGTTGATCTCGTTGCTGAGGATGGCCTGGTCCATCAGAACTGGTCATCATATAGTATTGTTGTTGAAGTATGTAATGATCTCCTGGTCCTGCTCATTTCACTCAGCATATGATGACCAATTCTGATGGACCTGGCCATCCTCTGCAATGAGATGAACCAAATCAGTTCCAATGGAGCAGTAATGAATTGAACCAGCTACGCCCAGTGAAAGAATTCTGGAAGATGGCTAAAAGCCATTACATTGAATTCCCAATCCCTATATTTTTGCCCACCTGCATTTTTGATTTCCCTCACAGGCTAATTGTACAATATTTCAGAGCCCGATTCTTTTTGTACAGCAAAATAACGGTTTGGTCATGTATACTTATTGTGTATCTAATTTATATTTTAATATATTTAACATCTACTGGTCATCCTGCCATCTGGGGGAGGAGGTGGGGGGGAGGAGGGGAAAAATTGGAACAACAGGTTTGGCAATTGTCAATGCTGTAAAGTTACCCATACATATAACCTGTAAATAAAAGGCTATTTTTTTTTAAAATGGCATTAGAGAGGAAACAATAAAAGCTACTTTGTCACTGTATCATACTTTTCTTTCTGACTTGTAACTGAACTTCTATATGTGTTATATTCACATTAGCATGTGAGCCCCTTGAGAACAGGACTATCTTTTTTTTTTTTCCATTTGTTTCTATAGTGTTTAACACAGTGCTTAGGACATAATATCACTGAATAAATGCTGTATTAATTCATTCAAAACGTATCAATGCATGAATGGAAAAGAGAGCTAGCATCTTCACCTACAATCAACCAACTATAACACAGTACAGTAAAGTAGCCTAGCTGAATCAGTAGTCAAGGAAGGATAGACGGTCTCATTTATTAAGGAAGTCAAATCACCACCACCATCATAATGGAAGAAGTGATCTGTTTATTATGGGCTAAATCTCACAAAATTTGCCTAAACAATAATAATAATCAATCATATTGAAGGAGAATACTGACCAAAAGATGAGACTCACACAAGACTTCAATACTTTGAAGAAGGATGAAAATTTACTGTGACCCAAATTTTATTCTTAGACATTCCATATGAATATATAATCACTCTAACAATGATTCTGGATAATGTGTATATGTATGAAGTAAGAATAGACATTATTTATGTATTTATTCTATTTCTTGGTCTTAAGTTGCTAACTAGCCATTATTATAAATGAAGAAATAGAATTCACCACAGTAATTTAATTTCCTATTAGACATAACTAAATAGTGTTTGATAGATGGATATCAGTTGGTATGTAAAGATATATAAATATATCTCTGTGTGTGTAGGTCTATGTCTATTCATATATGTGTGTATGTGTTTGTATTTGTATACACCCATTCATATATATATAAATGTATGTATGTGTGTATGTGTACCGTACATAATGTAAAATGTTTTTAAATGTTATTTTTATTTTGATTAAACCTTATATAATTCAAAAAGTCTATAAACATGAGAAAATAATATATTGACTAATAATGAAAAAGGATGTACCCAAAGTCTCAGGTATGTATAAAGAACAACTCATTATTTATTTAGTTATTATTGAACAAGGTAATTTGAAAATGCCATCTATAAAAGAATAAATGTGGATTGAAACATGGTATTTTCACCTTTTTGTTACTGTTATATGTTTTATTTTTCCCTTCTGATCTGATTTTATTTTTTGCACAATGTGGCAAATATGGGGATATGTTTAAGGGAGTTGTGCATGTCTAATTTATATCAGATTGCTTGCTGCCTTGGGGAGGGGGGAGGTAGGAAGGAAGGAGGAGAAATATGAAACACAAAGTTTTACAAAATAATTTACCTGTATTTAGAAAAATAAAATACTAATGGAAAAAAAGAGTGCCCATCAGGCCTCAAACCTATCAGTGAATTAGGGGGAGGCCTACTTCAAGCATGTGATTATATCCACCAAGATAATAGGCTGATGAGAAGAATTTATTCCAATGGCTATGAACACAGCTTAAGCAGACACTGTGGAGCACTTAGAGCTTAGTCAGACACCAAAGATGCCCCTATGTCATCACCATTCATCATGATTTTTGTCTTACCACTAGACTTCCATGACTCAGAGAAGAAAATGAGGACTTTGTGTTAACTCTGCCTCACTAAAATCTAGCTCATATGTAAGTTAAGTTATCACACCTTCATGTCATTGGTCCTCTGTGAAATGAAGGATGAATAACAAGAAGTAAATAGAAAAGATCCAAGTGTGGAATCAAATGCACTCTAAGGAAAAAATTCATATAAACTCAATCAACAATTTGTTGACAAAGAAGTATAAAACAAGTAACTGTCATTTATATCTATTTAAGGTAAGATATATACTTGTGTGTGTATGTATATATGTATGTATGTATGTGTGATATCAGCTCATATTAGACCATGGCCACTAGAAATTATAGAAACTTTATTCTTAAGACTCTCCAACTTAGTGATACTAGTAATAAAATAAAGCAGTGGGAAAATGCAACTTATGACAAGTCAAAAAAATTAGTATCTTCCAGATATATAGAATGACACAATCAAGTGATTACAATTATATTCTAGAATTTCACAATCCATTATGAGTGAACAGATGCTTAATCTCTATACTACTATTTCAAACTCTAAAATTCCCTTGAATAGTCAATAAACAAATTAATATAAAATATACCATTACCACAAAACAAACTGTGGCTTCCAACTACCTAAACATAATGCTGACTTATAAAAATTTGAGGAATAGAATGTTTTAAATTAATACTGAATGCTCATACTCTCCAAAATGCATTGTATAAAAATATTCTAAAATATAGAAACCTAGAGGAAGAAATTCTTATTCATGGAGACTTGACAAAGTACACCATCCTTGTTATTCCATCTCCTACTGAAGTTGCCTCAAAAATACTTTCTGATGAAGACGAGTTGACATGCCCAAAGTTTTAATCAATTACAATAGCAGTCAGCTATATTACCAGAGTAATTGTCCATAGTACATTAAACATAAAATAATTGGACATTGACTTGTTTTTGTACCATTTCTACCTAAACTTGTAATAGGCTGAAACTAAGCAGATGCACTGAGGTTCCCGCAAGCAAGCACTTAAGGCTAATTATCAATTGGACAATAATTTATTAGTATTTGCTTGGAAAATGGCCCGCTCCACCATTCACCATTCTGTGCCTGTTCGATCTGTTGGTGTATAAAGAGATTTAGAGGAGGGATTCGAGGGCAGAGTGAAAAAGCCACAGTGACTTTTACTTATCCTGACTCCGCCTGATTCTAAAGTATCCTGAGTGCTAACACGGTCATCACATAAACTCATCAAAAATGAAAAGTTAACAGTTAAAATTATGATAGCAGCACTAACATAACTTATTTATTTAATGCTTCAAAGTTTGCAAAGTATTTTACCTACCTTAGCTTATTTGAATTACAGATTTGCAAATTATTACACTTTTCATCTTTTTGTTATTATTACTGAGGTTCTTACTTTTTAGGGAAAGCAGTAGAATGTATGTTTGTTATCAATATTATATTCCAAACAGGCATATTTGTGATTCTAACAGATGTTTATTAAACATTTTCATTTTTTCTGCAAGTACCATCTTCATTTCTATGGCTCATTTTATCATGATCTTCTAGTTTGATGACTTTTAAACAATTGAGAGCTGTTGAAATGACTACAAAGTTAGAAAGTCTTTCTTAATGTGACTTCTATAACCCAATTCAATTATTTTGCTGTGAGCTACTTTCCAAGCATTTCTTTGAACCCTGTCTTGTCGCAAGAAAATATTTAAGCAAAGAACAAAAATGATACTTTGAATGCTTATATTTGAATTTTTGACATATGGTTTTCAAGAGAATAAGCTTTTTAAATTTAAAAAAAATCTTCAGAACTGACACTTTCCATTTGGATAATTATACACTTTTAAATTCATAATATGCTAAATTTAAAATATTCTTAAAATGTATTATTCAGGCTGTTTGTCCTTCATCTCAATATGTAAAAAAAAAAGAACTAAATATGTTCTATAGTCACTAACTACTAAAAGATTGGAATGATTTTCATTAAGAATTATTTTAATCATTCTCAGTGAGAAGCAATATGATCTATAAAACTTCCAAGCCTTATGGTCCAGAACACTTGTTTTCAAAAAAAAATTAACACATGGTGGTAGCTTCCTGACCTTGAGAAAATGACTTAACTAATTCCTTAGTGCCACTAGAAAACTCAGGAAGTTTATTATTTGTAGATAAATTGGTTATCTACATCAGTGGAAAGAGTCTTTAGTTTGGAAGTTTCCTACACTGATAAAATCATGTAGTGACCAAAAAATGAATTCTCACATTTGAAAATGCTAGCACAAATGTTATAAGGTTATAAGGATTCTAGGGGGAATATTATTTATAATGTTATATGTCATCTGTATGTAGTCCACATCTGATAGGGATTTGCTAAATGTTTCTTCAAGTGAATTGAATTAGATTGGCTTGGGCTGGATTTGAATGAGTTGAGACATATTCCAAGGGAAAGAATAAAAGCAGTGTAGGTAGGATCTATTTAAATAGTCTCCAATTAATACTATAGTGGGTTTCATTATGCCCCTACTTTGAAAGGCACTGGCTTGGAATTAGACACAAAGTCAGGAAGATATGCATTCAGAATGTACCTCAGGAAAGGTGTTAACTTCACAGGCAAGTCATTTCATCTTTAAACCCTTAGTTTCCATAACTGTAAAACCGGATTAAAATTACTTGTGGTAATCAACTCTCAGGATCTTTCATGGGGTCAAATGTATTAGTGTATGTAAAACACTTGGAAAACTTTAAAATAATAAGCAAATTTTAGTTGTTAGCATGATTCTGACTGATCCTTTGTACATTTTTTTTATTTAGTACTGAAATAATGCACAGCATACTAAGACTGAGCCATGATCACTCAAAAAATAATAATAAGATGCAAATTACTTATACAAGAAAAAAAGAGATAATGCTTATTTTTAAACTTATGTCATAAGGCTGGATGACACCCCACCCCCTCAGGGTTAGTCCACCAGTCTTGGCCAGGTACTTGTAGATGGAAAGTGAATGCATTGTGTCACAGATGATTAGCAGCATTTGAGGCTTTATTACTTGTGGCTTTTTTATTACAAATTTTCAATGATGCCCAACTGAATCTATGACATAAATTATTTTCTTTTGAACATCCATGCTTTGCCTGAGATGCTATATAGTCATTTAAAATGTAACACCATAATTTAAGAAGAATCAAAAATGACAGGTGACTCAATGGAGGATAAAAACTATACAGTGAATTTAAATTGGAAGTAGCATAAATCTAATGATGACTTGCAGACAAGAAAGGGCTTGAGATGTATAAATGACATATATGACTAGTAAAAAGCAATGTAGAAAGAGCAAAGGATAGAAGGTAACTATTAAAAGTCCTCATCAATTATACAAAAAAACTAACTAAGAATCATAGTAAATGGTTAATTCTTTTTAGGGTACTAAATCCCTTTTAGGGTTAGCTGTCCATACAATGGTGTAATCCCCTTCGCCACTAATTCCTTTTTAGAGTTAGTTTAAGTGTCACAATACCTAACACCATCACAAAAAGGCAGATCTCAACATAGTCATCCTTGGGTCATAAGTAAACCATTTTTGCGATAGGCCCATGTATGAAGACATTTGTGGGACAATAAAGATGTTCTTGAGTCTTGAGGTAACAAACCTTACGTCCATAAAATCATCATATCAGGGTAAAAGAACCCTGTTCCTTGTGATCAGTCTGAGATAGAGAACCACACTTATTCTGGTAGCAAAAGGATACTCTTCTATTTCAGTTCATATAGTGATTACAAGCATTGGAATTGTTGAAATGTCAGGAGGTTTGATTTATCACTTTCTTCTGAAGTATTTGGCTGCTTATGGTTCTCGGTTCCCTGGGAAAATAGGGAAACTCCCACAAATCTAAATAGTTTTTGATTAAAATGAAAATCATAAATCCCTAGAGAATATCTGGTACTGGTTAAAGCAATACATTTTGCCAGAGGTAAGATCATCCAGAAGTTTAGTGCAAAGGATTATTGTTGCGCCAAGATCAGGATAAAGCTTGCTTGCTGGGCCTTAGCTCTAAAAACAGTTTATCTCCAAATATATTGACAGTATTGATTTGCACCAAGCTTCAGCTCATCTGGAATCTTTTTACTGCTTATAGGCCAGAGGACCATTTTTGTTTACTCCAATTATTCCTTCTTCCATATATACTTTTAAAATACATACTTTTAAAATAAATCTTAAGTACTCCACACATAACCACACAGTTTTCTTTTTTTTATAATAGTTTTTTTTTTCAAATGTATGCAGAGAGTTTTCAGCATTCACCCTTGCAAAATCTTGCATGCCAATTTTTTTTCCTCTCTCTCCTTCCCAACCCCTCCTTAGAGAGCAAGTAATCCACTATATGTTAAACATGTGCAATTTTTCTATACATATTTCCACATTTATCATGCTACGCAAAACAAATCAGATCAAAAAGGAAAAAAAAATGAGAAGAAAAAAGTAAGCAAACAACAACAAAGGTGAGAATACTATGTCGTAATGTACACTCAGTTCCCACAGTCCTTTTTCTGGTTGCAGATGGCTCTCCTCATCACATGTCCATTGGAACTGCTCTTAAGCATCTCATTGTTGAAAAGAGTTATGTCCACCAGAACTGATCATTATCACCTAATCTTGTTATGGCTGTGTACAATGTTCTCTAGGTTCTATTCACTTCAGTTAGCTTCATTAGTTAGTTCATTCAAGGTTCTCCAGGCATTTCTGAAATCACTATGCTGACCTTTTTTATAGAACAATAATATTCCACAACATTCATATACCATAAATTATTCAATCATAACATTCATATACCATAAATTATTCAATCATTCTCCAACTGATGGGATCCTCAGTTTCCAGAGGAAACTGGCCACTACGAAAAAGGCCTGCTACCAACATTTTTGCATAAATGGATCCCTTTCCCTCCTTTATAATCTCTTTGAGATACAGGCCCATGACAGACACTGTTGGATCAAAAGGATGCCCTTTGGGCATCTTTTTTCTTTTGTCTAATCAAATAAGCTAAAGATTTATTTATTTGTTGTTGCTTTTTCATAAAATCAACTGTTGGTTTTGTTTATTATTCAATAGTTTTCTTAATTTCAATTGTATTAATTTCCCCTTTTTATTTTCAGAATTTCAAATTTATTATTTAATTGGGAAGGTTAATTTGTTCTTTTTCTAGCTTTTTTAATTGCATGTCCAATTCATTCATCTTTTTTTCCCCAATTTTATGCAAGTAAGCATGTAGAGATATAAAATTTCCCCTACAAAACTGCTTTGGCTACATTTCATAAATTTTCTTATTTTGTGTTATTATTGTCATTCTCTTGGATGAAATTATTAATTGTGTGTATGATTGAGTGTTTTACTCATTCATTTTTTAGGATTAGATTATTTAGTTTCCAATTGATTTTTGTTCTATTTTTCCATGGCACTTTATAACATGTAATTTTATTGTATCATGATCTAAAAAAGATGTATCCATAGTTTTCTGCATTTGATTTTGAAGGCTTTATGCCCTAAGTAATGGTCAATTGTTATGTAGATCCCATCAAGTATATCTTTTCTGTGTCTATTCAATTTTCTCCAAAGGTCTATCATACCTTACTTTTCTAACATTCTATTTACCTCCTTAACTTCTTTCATTTTGTGTAATGTTCTTCTCTAAAATATAATCTTCTCTGGGGGCAGATTTCTTGAGGGGCTTCTGGAGGCAGCCTTAATTTCAGTTCAGAGTAATAATCACCTCAAATGCAGCCACGTGTTAAAGTCCAAATCCTTTACTGTCTCTGTCCAAGTCTTGTCCTTCCTTGGGCCCGGTTAGCTTTCTTAGAGGCCTATCTCTCTCCTTGGTTCCAAGAGCTCTTGCTGCTAGTCCTTTGCTTCTGCCAACTTCAGCCTCTTGTCTTCCCAATGGCTCTAGCCAACACAAAGATGGAAGTTGGAATGAATCTGACTCTGCCTCCGCAAGTGGGCTTGTAGGCTTCTGTGTCTAGAGAGTTTCTTGATTATATGCTGTGCACTGAGTATACTCCAATCACTACATCACTAGGAAACCATTATTTGTTGTAGGATTAAATCAATGCTAAATTAGATTTAACCATTGTCTCCTCAATTCCACTTAGTACCTTGTTTCAAGTTCTGACCTATAACATCCCCTTGTAGGATCAGATCAATCACACTGAACCATGCTAAAGTAGGTAATTATTGTCTCTATCAATTCCACTGTCTTAGTACCTTGTAAGAATCATAACAATTTTGTTATCTGATTAATCTATTTCTGACAGAGCAAGATTGAGATACCCCAGTAATACAGTTTTGCTGTCTACTTCTTGCAGCTCTCTTAAATATTCCCCTAGGAACTTGGATACTATACCACTTGGTGTATGTATGTTTCGTATTGATCACTTCATTATCTATGTTAACCTTTAGCAAGATGTAGTTTCCTTCCTTATCTCTTTTAATTAGATCTATTTTTGATTTTACTCATTTGAGATGAGGAGCTCTCCCTCTGTTTTTGTTTTTTGTTTTTACTTCAACCAAAGCATAATAGATTCTGCTCCAGCCTTTTACCTTTACTCTGTATGTATCCCTCTGCTTTTAAATGTGTTTCTTGTAAACAGCATATTCTAGGATTCTGGCTTTTAATGCAATCTGCTATTTGCTTCCGTTTTATGGAAGAGTTTATTCCATTCACATTCATAGTTCTAACTCTGTAATTCCCAGTTTTCAAGTAGTCCCAATGAATCCCAATAAATTTGTAGATCGTCTCTCCTGGGTCTATTTTCTAGGTCAGTTGTTTTTCCAATAAGATATTTTATGTTTTCTTCATTTTTTTTCCTTTTTTTTTGTTTTGTGTGAATGATTTTTTAAATTTTTATTATTATATATAATAAATTATAATTATTTTCATAGATATGCATAGATAATTTTCAACATTTATTTTCATAGACATGCATAAATAATTTTCAACATTCACCCTTATTAAACCTTGTGTTCCAAATTTTTTCCATCCCTTCTGCTCATCCTCTCCCATAGACAGCAAATAATCCAATATATGCTAAACATATGCAATTTTTCTCTTCATATTTCCACAATTATCATGCTGCACAAGAAAAATCAAATCATAAAGGGGAAATGAGAAAGAAAATAAAATACAAGCAAACAAGAACAAAAAGAGTGAAAATATTATGTTGTGACTCACACTCAGTCCTCTGGGTGCAAAAAGACCTCTGCATCACAAGACCATCAGAACAGGCATGAATCATCTCATTATTAAAAAGAGCCAAGTGCATCAGAATTGATCATCAGATAATCCTCCTGTTGTTGTGTACAATGATCTCCTGGTTGTACTAACCACTTACATTTAGCTGATAAAATTCTCTCAAGCATCTCTGAGATCATTTTGCTGATCATTTCTTATAGAAGAATAATATTTCATAATATTCATATACCATAACTTATTCAGCAATTCTCTAACTGATAGTCACTGACTCAGTTTACAATTTTTTGCCATTACAAAAAGGACTGCCACAAATATTTTTACACATCTGGGTCCCTTTTCCTCCTTTATGATTTCTATGGGATACAGGGCCAGTGGAGACATTTCTGGATCAAAGGGTATGCACAGTTTGATAGCCCATTCCAAATTGCATTGTTCCAAATTGCTCTCAAGAATGGTTGAATTAGTTCACAACTCTATCAACAATGTATTAATGTCCCAGTTTTCTGCCTCTGAATACTTGATATTTTTCCAATGCATACATGGTACTACTCATACTTTGTCATGGTGGATTACTCTGGGGATAACTTATAACTATCTCTTTAAGAATATTTTATTTAAGATCTTTGCACCAATATTCATTAGGGAAATTGATCTATAATATTCTTTTTCTGTTTTAATCCTATCTGGTTTAGGTATCAGCACCATGTCTGTGTTATAAAAAGAATTTGGTAGGATTCCTTCTTTCCCTATTTTTCCAAATAGTTTACATAGTATTAGAATTAATTAATTTTTCTTTAAATATTTGGTAGAATTCACTTGTAAATCCATCTGACTGGAGATTTTTTCTTAGGGAGTTGATTAATAGCTTGTTCAATTTCTTTTTCTAAAATGGCACTATTCAAATAATTTGTTTCCTTGTCTTAATTTGGGAAATCTATATTTTTGTAAGTATTCATTCATTTTCATTTAGATTATCAATTTTTTTTTTTGCCATACAATTGGGCAAAATAACTTCTAATTATTACCCAATTTCATCTTCACTTCATCTTTCACCCCCTTCATTTTTGATACTAACAATTTGATTTTTTTTCTTTTCTTTTTCTAACCAAACTATCTACAATGTTGACTTTATTATTTTTTATGTAAAAAACTTTTAATTTTATTAGTTCAATAGTTTTTTTTTATTTTCAAATTTATTAATCTCCCCTTTTACTTTAAAATTTTCAAATTTGCTTTTTTTTTTTTTTTTTTTTTTTTTTGCTTTTTTGCTGAGACAATTGGAGTCACACAGGGTCACAAAGCTAGGAAGTGTTAAGTGTTTGAGACCAGAATTGAACTTGGATCCTCTTGACTTCAGGGCTGGTGCTCTATCCACTGCATCACCTAGCTGCCTCTCAAATTTGGTAATTAATTGGGGATTTGTAATTTGTTTGTTTTCTAACTTTTTTCATTGCATGCCCAATTCTTCAATCTTTTCTTTCTCTCTTTCATGCAAGTAAGCATCTAGAAATATAAAATTTCCCCTAAGAACTGCTTTGGCTACATCCCATAAATTTTTGTATGTTGTCTCATTATTGTCATTCTCTTAGATAAAATTATCAATTGTGTCTATGATTTGTAGTTTCATCCACTCATTCTTTAGGATGAGATTATTTACAGTAGAAGCTGGGTAATACTGATTATGGCTCTTTAATATCTGAATTGTTTCTTTCTAGCTTCTTGCAATGTTTTCTCTTTGATCTGATAATTACAAAATTTAAATATTCCTTGGAGATTTCATTTTGGATTCTCTCTAAGGAGATAAGTGACTGGTTTTTAGGATGTCAGGACAGTTTTATTTTATGACTTCTTGAAAGATAATGTCTAGTCTCTTTTATTTCATCATGTTTTTCAGGAAGTCCAATAATTCTTAGATTGTTTCTCCTAGATCTATTTTCTAGGTAAGTTGTTTTTTCAATAAATTATTTTACATTTTCTTCTATTTTTCTTTGTTTTCTTTTTTTGGTTTGGCTTGACTGATTCTTAACGTCTCATTGAGTCATTCACTTCCATTTGCTTAATTTTAATTTTTAACAACTTATTTTCTTCAGTTACCATTTTATCTTTTTTTTTTTTTTTTTTTTTTTGCATTTGGCCAATTGAATTTTTAAATGAGTTATTTTGTTCATTGGATTTTTTTTTTCTATTTTACAAATTCTGTTTTTCAACAAGTTGGTTTCTTTTTCAAATCTGTTTTCTAAGGAGTTATATGCCTTTTTCCATTTTGCCAAACTTATTTTGTAAGGAGTTTTCAGATAACTTCTATTTGCTTTTCCATACTCTCCTGCAACATTCTCATTTCCTTTCCTCATTTTTCTTCTAACACTCTTTTAATATTCTTCTTGAATTCTTCGAAAAGAGCCTTATGAAATGGGGACCAACTCATATCACCCCTTGGGACTTCAATTGCAGATGATTTACCTTTAGTGTCTTCAGAGTTTGATGTCTGCTCTTCCCTTTCTTCATACTAGTTATCTATGGTCAGAGCTCTTCTTACTCTTTTTTTTTTTTTTGCTTTTAGGGGAAAGGGGAGACTGTTCTAAGCTCCTCTTCAAGAACAGTTGCTTCATGATGCCCTGAAGCTGGTGCTACTGGCCTCCTTCCTGTGTTGGGTAAATATGTCAAAGTCTCACTTCTTATGCTGGGGTTCAGGGGCTCATTGTTATGACTTCTGTCACAATTGGAGGTCTCACAGTTAATCTGCTGATCCACTGGCTTCTGAACAAGGATATAGTGTCCAATGCTGCTGCATTTTGGCTAAGATCCTCCCACTAAATTCCTACAGTATATGGAGGCCTCTGAGATCTGGGCCTCCCTTCGATGTGCCTGCACTGGGCCACCTTCCCCCGGGTCCCATTGAGACAGTCCTTTCCTGATGTTCTTTCAAAATATCTTCTGCTGGAAATCTGTTACAATCCAAACATTTGTGAGTTTTAGCACTTCAAAACCCACTCTGTTGCTTGATCTTGTGTTGATTCTAAAGGAACCCTGCAAAAGGTCAGACAAAGACCTGTCTACTCTCTACCATCTTGGCTCCCATGGTTTTCTTTAGGCAATTCCTACTACACATTCTTTTATTATATAATATTTTTTATTATATTGTCAAAATTCAGTTTTCTTGAATTATTTTCCATTTTAAAATTTTTACTATGAAAAAATGTTAAATTTTTCTCTGAAGCCTTTGAAATTTGCTTTCATAATATCAGATATCTTTATTAAAATCATATACTAATTCTTAATCATTTATTTAAGGTGATTATGGGAACTCAAGTGCTATACCCCTTAAAAACAATATCTGACCAATCCAACAAAATTTCATTCTATGTTGGATATCTATATATCAGCCTATCTTTGTAAAGAAATTATTCAGTGCATTCATTAGGCGACAATAACTCATAACAACTTTGTAATAAGGTGTACATCTATTAAAATATGTCTAATAATAGTGATCAATATTGTTGTCATATGTTGTACCTAAACTGATTACTCTTAACAAACACCTCAAAATGTTACTCTCATGTCTAATTCTGCCTATAGTTTTCTGTGCAAAATATTAGAAACATCCCTCATAGCATGGTCACTTTCCCCAAGGTTCTAGCTGTCACATCACCAATACATTTTTTTTTCCATTGGCCACAATTCAAGACAAGATAGAAGTTGTAACATCATTTTTCATTGGAAGATTAAACCATGAGGAAATTAAATTAGGAATATATAAGAAGTTTTGCTTTTGGGGCAAAATAAATCTTTTTAGCTGATATTAAAATATTTGAAGTTCCCATTATTTCTCTTTGCTCCAGATTTATGATCTGTACTAATTACAAAAGCATCTTAACATATGTTTTGTCTGCACAGTACCAAAACTACCAGTTGAAAAATGAGTCATTTAATTGATTACTTTTGTCTCATTATATCATGACAAACAACAACGTTGACTGATTTCATTTTTCTAGTGGTCTGATAGTCTCATATCATAGTCATAAATAATCATAGCTTTCTTCTTTCAAGATCATCCACTTGCAAAATCTCATAAATCAATAAATCATTCTATAATAAAGAAATACATTAAGTAAGCTGTTATCAGTTTTTTGTTTAAAAATAATGGTTCTACGTACTAATATTTCATTTCCCTTCCCCCCAGAAAATGTAAATGAAATGTACTTTTTAAAAATAAATATTCTTTTGTGGGATCATGGGACAAAATTGGAACTTTAAAATTAATTAACATAATTTTATCCCTACTAATTTTATAAGATTGAAGATTAAGAAGTAAAATAACTTACTCAAGGACACACTACTAATTAGTGTCACAGAAAGGATTAGAATTCTAAATTAGAGTCATGATCACAGAGATTTTTGACTGCTGTCATGATTAAATATAGATATAGATTTACATAGTTATATGACATACACATATGGAGTGAAGAAAGGAGACAGATGAAGTAATACATTTGTATGTACTTAGGTGTGCACATACATATATTTATACATACATGTATATATGTATCATATATGCTTAATGTCCCTTTATAGTTTTATCTCAAAATACTTTTAAGATAATCATATCTCCTAATTGTTGCACCCTTAACTAAATCGTTTTATCTTTCTTGAGGAACAGCTTATAATAATATATACTTATGGAAAAGTACTTTGACTATGAGAGAAACCTGAGATGATGTAAACTGTTTTGTATACTTTAGAGATCTATAAAAATATTAGAAACTTTTTCTCCTAAATTTCTGTTTTGTATAAATTTTTGCATAAAATATTTTATAATGATCTTACAATGAAAATAATAATAAAATGAACATATATTTTAAGTGATCATCTGAATTTTTTCCTAAAATGATTATAATTGTAATTCTTTGAAGAAGCTGGCATTTCTAAATCCCTAATAAATGACTATCCAACTTGAAGATAAACTATGGCAAATGAGGCTATGTAAATATTACACTTTCCATCTCACTCATGTTAAATGATCCAGATAGAGATAAATTTAGAACTACATCCCATGGTCTGGTATAGTTCCTACATATTAAAGATTGTGGAATTTAAATTCTAATATTTTAGCTCACAGTAAAAATAGGAGTTCCATATCAATCTTGCTTATAACTTTGTGATGAGTATATGGTTCTCATTGATATAAAAAGATCAGTAACTATTGCAACCTCTCCAGCACAAGTGTAAAAAGTGAAGAGTTGATAGCCAGCAGTAACACTTTGGATTTAATAGGATTCTCTGTGAATTGCTATATTGTTGGACACATCACAAGTCAAAAGAACAGTGAGTAAAGTGAGATGAGAGCCAAAGGAAGAGCACCAAGAAAAGAGGTACATACCAATGTAAGCAAAAGTAAACTGGATCATATTAGGCTAATATGAGAAAAATAAAACAAAATATTGCATGTATAAAGATGTAAAATTAAAACTCAAGAATATTATAAAATTATAGAGAAGCTAAATTCAGAAGTCCAGATAACTATCAAAATAATCTTTTAAATGGGGCAGCTAACAGGCCCAGTGGATAGAGCATGGGTTCTGAAATCATGGATAATCTGAATTCAACTCCGATTTTGGATGTTTAACATTTATTAGCTTTGTGATCTTAGTCAAGCCATTTAACCCTAAATGAAAAAAACAAAAAAAACTTGTCAAGTGACCAAGATTTTAATGAGGCACTAAGATATGGCAGTGATGTTCAACCCTGTATCTTAAAGGGACCATAATGCTGGAAGGCAAGATCCTCCTGATTTCATGAAATTTGGGGGTATCATTTGGGCTGAACTATGACAATATGTCCAATAAATCAAATTGAATGAATACTTGTCTAATTTTGGTTATGTAAGATAAATGTTTGAAGACAGTTGTTACTTACTATTTTATTTGCTTTTTATAAAGAAACTAGCTTCTATTGATGGATCTCATTATCCAATTAAATATTTTCATCTGAATAGTAAGGTACTCCCGATGTATCTAATCACGATGGTTTTAATGAGAAGCAATATAAGCCTGAGCTAAGAAACAAGGCACTATTATTTTCCTTTAGCTCTCAATTATGTAAGGCAAAAGAGGAATATGTCAGCACAATAATTGGGACACTATAATAACTTTTGAATGAATTCTATGAGTATGAATTGAAATTGAGAAGAATGGTCATGGGCTTAAAATAATAGAAATTTGCTTGAATGATATTCTCAAATTCTTCCTAGAATGTTTCTACCACTTCATCCTTTTCAAATGATGCATAAGCTAAAACAATTTCATTAGTTTTCAGGTATTTATCATTAGTTTATCATTATCAATATATGCAGAGCAAATATCCTATGAAATAATGTTTCTTGTTGCCTGTTGACATACAGAAAAACCACTTTGCCACCTCATTTCTCTTAGTCTCCAAGGAGTACCTTGATAACATTCTTCCAGTTAGTTTCAATATACTTCTTTCTTTTGATTTTATATATATATAGCAAATATTACAAGATTGTTATGACTCCATTACTTTAGCACATACCTTTCTTCTGCTCATTAAACAGTTGAAACCATTTTCAACAGTGAAGTAAAGTTTATTGATAGTTAAAAATTATTTGATCCTTCTACCACTCTGCCATCATTATTGCAGAAGGAAAAAAAAGGTCACAAAGAACAATGGGGCACTTAAAAAGAATTTCTTTGTGTTTTTTGGTTTACCATCCCACTCATTAAAAAAGAACTCCATGTGATGATATGATTAATTTGATTTATTCAGAATATCATTTATAAATAAGGAGACTATTTGATTAAAAACAAGGCTTATTCCAATAAACTTTCTTAAGATATTTTAGTAGTCAGAAAACATTTATTTTTCTGTTTACAGCTATAAAATAACAATTCCACCACTGACCACCAACATAAGGGCATGGGTATGACTTTAAGTTCTCAAAGAGAATATACCATGGAAGCTCTGGTAGGTCCTCCAAAATTACAATTTGTAGAAAGAGATTCTCATCAGAAAGTCATTTAACAGGTATATTATTTGAATCACCACAATTCTTGAAAGCCATCTACTGAAATGTAGAGAAGCTGCAATTTGCTCTAGTGTCACATCATGGACCTTTTGATATATTGAATTCTTCTTTGAAAAAAACTGTCAGTAAAAGGGTCTCTGATACCCCCAGGTGGCCAGTATCTATACCTGCATTTGCCCAAGTAGAATAGGTATATTTTGTGGAATCTTTTACGTTCTGAATAAAAATCAAAGAAAGTGACAGGAAAATATGTCACAATTAGAAGCCTTTTCTACATCAAAATTTAGCTTTTGTGTGATTTCTATCCTATGGTGACCAATATAAGTCCCACCATGTAGCCAGTGAGCTGGTAGAAAGGACATATACTTGGAGAATGAAGGAAGCACTTGGGTCAGGTTAATTAGTGAAGGGTAAGCAGGTGGGAAATTTTACCGGGTGAGAAGACAGTACAAACAATTCATCTGCAGAGAGCTCATTAGAGTCAAAGACTGCAAAGCTGGTGGGAGGTCATAGCAGGTGAGCAGTTAACAGAGGCAACATAGCTGAGGAGGCAAAAATAAAGCAGGGGTCATGGGTAGAAATTCAAGGTCACAGAAAGTAATAGGGAAACACATTGCAGAATGATGAAGCAGAGTCTAGAATAACAGTATCAGGTCAACCCTTTGGCTGACAGAATCTCAAAGCTAAAGGGATCTATGTGGCTATCTTACCCAACCCCAGTCATAAAAGCAGTGCCCTCCACAATGTACCATAAAAATAGTCACCCAAATTCTATTTGAAGATATCCAGGAAGGGGAAAATCACTAGCTTCTCAGGCAGTCTATTCACCTTTCAGCCACTTCTAATTGTTTGAAAGATATTTTTTCTTTATTTTTTAACATCAAGTTTAATTTCTCTCAATTGCAATTTCCACCCATTATTTCTCATTCTGCCCAGATTTTGAAGTAGAATAGTCCATTTTTTAATTTACAGAATAACACTTCAAATGGCTGGAGATAACTCACTATATTTTTTCATCTTCTCAGAGCTACATGTACCCAATTCATTTAGCTAATTCTCAAATGTGTGATCATAAAGTTCTTCAAAAGCTTCTTGATATGCTCTGGACGTTTTGGAGTCTGTTCAGAAACTTCCTGAAATATGCCACCCAGAAATGAAAATGATTTCCATATGCATTCTGATCAGAGTATAGTGGAAATAACACTTCCCTTGTCCACTTAATACTTCTCAATATAGGCTAAACATCTACATGTTACTCTTCTTGACTGTCTTCTCACACTCTTGACCCATTGATCCATTAAAACATTCATTCATTCAAACATCAAGCGTTATTTAGTTATGATGATTCTATCATGTACTGATTCTATCATGTACTTTTGGGGATGAATCTGAATCTAAATATGTTAAGAATAATTATTTTACATGAGCAGCGTTGCTTTCCACTTAGAAAGGACATTTTTGGGATGTGATTGGACCTTAGTTTTAAGTAAGGATACATATATATTTTTGCTACTCTAGAGATTTGGAAAAAATTCCTACTATACCATAGGACATCTTATAGACTTAGCATTGCTGCTCTGGCAAATGTGGAGGCAGAGAAAGCAACACATTTTTAGTATAAAATATATCCTATTTTTCATAATTTTAAAGTTATTTTTAATGCTCATAATAATGTTTTGTTGCATTCTAATTTCAATCCTGAACCACTGAACTTGTATGAGCTGAATCTAGCCCAGAATATAAAGCATAAAACTTAACATTTATTTTCTTTGAAGTCCCTTTTATCTAGGGATTATTATCTTATTCTTTTACATTATTTTCTAATCCTGAATGTATTACATGATATGTTGTGATATAATGTTTGTACTTGTGTATTTATGGGGGGAGGCTAAAAGGGGCACATCTGAATTTGGAGATAAAAATATAAATAGGTTCAAGTATCAGATGTGCTTTTTTTTTTTTTTTTCCTGAGGCATTCGGGGTTAAGTGACTTGCCCAGAGTCACATAGGTAAGAAGTGTTAAATGTTTGAGACCAGATTTGAACTCAGGTTTTTCTGACTTAAGGCTGGTGCTCTATCCACTGCATCACCTAGCTGCTCCCAGATGTGCTTTTTACAATTTGTGAATCCATGGTTAAGTTTCTTAATTGCTCAGGGCCATATAATTCTCATGTGTAAGATGATGATTTACACTTGAATAACTCTAAGATTATTTCTCTCTCCCACTCTATATATTTGCATTTTTATTTTTGCTATAACTTCTTACTATTTACTGAATTTAGTAATTATAACATCCATGGAATAATGATTTTAAGGGAAAAAAGGGAAAATTTTAAAAATTTTTACCATTTGCATGTAAAAAAAACTCCAAATTTTTTGGTTATATGCATACATTCATTTTTAATGTATTTTCTATGAATCAGAATAAAAGGAAAAAAATCACAAGAGGAAACAAAGTGGACATAGCAGCATGTTTTGATTTACATTCAATCTTCATAGAGTCTCTCTTTAGAAGTGAATGGCATTTTCCATCCAAATTTTATTGGAATTGCCTTGGATCACTGAACAGCTGAGAAGAAAGTCTATCATACTTGATCATCATATAATCTTGCGATTGCTAAGTACAATATTTTCTTGGTTCTGCTTGTTTTGCTTAGCATCAATTCATGTAAATCTTTCCATGCCTTTTTATAATTAGCCTGTTCATCATTTTTATAGAATGATATTATTCTATTACTTTCCTCTACCATAACTTATTCAGCCATTCCTCAGTTGATAACAACTACTCATTTTCCAATTACTTGCTATTACAAAAAGAGCTGCTACAAACATTTAGGCATTTGTGCGTCCTTTCCCCTCTTTTATGATTTCTTTAGGATACAGTCCTGGTAGTGGAACTGTTGGATCAAAGGGTATAGACAGGTGTATAGCTCTTTGGGCATAGTTCTAAATTGTTCTCCAGAATGGTTGGATCATTTCACAACTGCACCAACAATGTATTGGTATCTCAGTTTTCCCAAATCCCCTCCAACATTCATCATTATCTTTTTCTGTCATTTTAGCCAATCTGACAGGTGTGAAGTGGTGCCTCAGAGTTGTTGTAATGTACATTTATCTAATCAGTAATAATTTAAAGCACATTTTCATAAGACTATATGTGGCTTTAATTTCTTCATCTGAAAATTGTTCATATCCTTTGACCATTAATCAATGGGGAAATGACTTTTTATTCTTATAAATTTGACTTAGTTCTTTATATATTTTTAAATGATGCCTTTATCAGAAACACTGGCTATAAAAGTTTTCTTTCCCCTAGCTTTCTGCTTCCCATATGATTTTGCCTGTGCTGGTTTTGCTTGTGGAAAGACTTTTGAATTTAATTGTTCATTTTTCATTTCATAATGTTTTCTCTTTCTTCTTGGGCCATACACTCCTGCCTTCTCCAAAGATCTGATAGATAAACTATTTCTTGCTCTCCTAATTTGCTTATAGTATCACCAAAAGGGGGAAATTTAAAGGTCACCTCGCATAGCTCTTTATAAGGTACTGTGACCAAAATAGATACCATGTACTATTTGGGACTACATCTCCTAGAATGTTGTATATGAGTTAATATTATGAAAAACCATAAAAAAACAATAGTTTCAAAAAGAAGTAGAAGTCTTGTGAGGGATAAGTTGGAATTAACTGAGATAAATTTAAAAAATGTCATTTGATAGAAGCAGAAAATGTCTAGGGAACTAACTTAGTGCAAACCTATTAGTAAGGAACCCATTCTTGAAGAGCAGTTTTGTGGATCCAGTTGTAAAGAGCTACCCACTGAATATAGCTATATTTTCTGTGACAGTATGTACTAGGTATGGAGAAGCATATCTTTTTTAAGAGCTATAGAAAGACTCCTGAGAAGTTTTCTCTAAATTACTAAAATATTTCCCTATTGCTCTATAGCAATATGGATTTTACAATTGATAAAAAGAAGCTATCAACCCTAGAAGACATCCTAGGAATGTAGTTGTAGCCATTTAGAATGGATGACAAGTTTCTCTATACTTGTCCTCTTTGCTAATACTTCTCAGTTATATTTCCAATGTGCTTTCAGACATGTCTGATGAGATTACACAGGATGCTAGGCACAAAGAGACTAAAAATTGAGTATAGTTTTAAGGAAGCACCTTTAGAGATTTCTAATCTCTATATTTTATCCCACAGAAGAGCAAAAAGATGCTCAGAGAAGTGACTTACCTAAATTCTAATACTCTTATGTGATACAGATAGGATTCAAACTTTAGCTCATCTGATTCCAAGCTTCTATGTTCTTTAACAATGAATGATGTTTTGACTACATTTTCCTGGTCTTGTATTTGTCTTTGGTTTAAACATATTTTATTTATGTTATGGAATAAAATAAATTTCATAGCATAGTATAATTTTTAAAAGATGTTTGTGCATGAAACAGCAAATCTATTATCCATAAATTGCTAATTTTTTAAAATAAATAACAGTTATATAAATTCTTTCTTTTCATTTTTTTCTTCACCCTCCTGCCCTAGAGATGGCTATCAGTAGACACAAATATGTATATATATGTATATATATATATATATATGTATATGTGTGTAAAATCATCACTGTCAATTTATTCTCTGGATACAGATAGTCCTTTGTAGTTAATTTGGGTGTTTATAATAATCAAAATTATTTAGTCACTCAAAATTATTTTGTAACATTATTGCTATAATTGTGTACAGCATTCTCTTGGTTCTATTTATTTTGTTTTTCATTTTTTCATGCAATTCTATCTTTTTACTAATATATTAAAGCTCATCGTTTCATTTAGCATGGCAGTATTCCATCACAATCATATACCACAACTTGTTTAAGCCATTTACCAATTGACAGGTAACTATATAGCGATGTAAGATATAGACCTATGTCCAGTTTCTGCCACATTGCTTTCCAGTTTTCCTAGAATGTTTTTAACAAATTTTTTTGTTTTTAACAAATAATGAATTGAATTATTATCCCAAAATCTTGTCTTTATACTTATCAAATTAACAGTTATTATATGAATTTACTCTTTTAAATTGAAAGTCTTCAATTGACTGACAAATTCAATGTTCCATTGATCTACCTTTCTATTTCTTAGCTAGTACCAGATAGTTCTAATAATTACTCTCTTATAATATGGTTTAAGATCTGATATTGCTAAACCTCCTTCCTTTATATTTTTCATAAGTTCCTTTGATATTCTTGACTGTTCTTCCAAATGAATTTTGCTATTTTTTTTCTAATTCAGTAAAATTCCTTTTCTTCAAAATCAGAATACATAGTACTTTTTTTCTTTAAGTTCTTCCTATATCACTGCAGATCTCATGACTCATCAAGGGACTTTTAAGGCATTCACTGTCTTGTTCTCTAGTTGTTTTGTGCTTTGTGCTTTACTTGTCTAATTATATTATAAGTTCCTTGAAGGCAGGAACTATGTCTTACAACACTTTTTTTTACACATAGAACCAATTAAAAACACAGAGAGTAGGTATTCCGAAAATACTTGGTTAATTGATTACACTTAATTGTGGGATGATTGATTTAAAGTTAGATGTGATTTTAGAGATTGTCTAAACAAATATCCCTCATTTTGCAGGTGAACAAACTATAGCTTCTTGATCCTGTAGATAGAATTTTAGTTGAAACTTATAGGAAGCCAAGAAAGTAGTAGGCAGAGTATAGGAGAGAGAACAATCAAACATAGAGGACAGCTAGAAAAATGGCCAGATCCAAAAAATACTAATAGCTAATATCACCGGAATAGACTTTATGTGTCAGACATTAAGATTAAGAAAAGTAGAAATATAGGAGGGGTGGGTTAAAACTTGGAATGCCACAATTTTTTTTTTTGAAGATATGATAGGAAGCCACTGGAGTTTGTAAATGGAGAAATGACCAGACATTTAAGAAAAGCACTTTTATGGCTGAATGGAGGATGGATTGCTATGGGGAGATACCAGAGACAGAAAGAGCTATCATTATGCTGTTGCAATAGTCAAGACATAAAGTGATAAAGACCAGTAGCAGAGAGATGAAAGTATCAGAGAAGAGAAGGAAGCATATTTGAGAGATGCTGTAAAGGTAAAATGAAGACAATAACTCTTATTATAACTTTATTATTTTGAGGAAAGTATTTCATAAATGTGAGGATGAGTATGTGCTAATTTAATAGACCTGCTTGGTTTCAAGGAGCAGCACAAAAGAGGGGGGTAAAGAGTAAATAATTATGAACAAGTCATAGTAAAAAAAAAAGTCTTAATATCTGTGCTGCTACCTTTTCTAAGGGTTATGATTTCCACTACCCAGAGTTGTCTTAAAGGCAGATGGAGCACAAATTAGAAAACATAATGGTTATATGTTTGAATTTTCAATATTTTCCCATGCAGTAACACAGAGATTAACTTTGAGATGGGGAAGAATTGACATCAATTTTTGAAACAATGCTGAGATATTTAAGAACTTAATGCATTAACCACATTTGTAATTGTTCTAGATTAACACAAAAACAATATGAATACTCCCCTGTACCTTGGTAGGTATGGCATTGATAATATTGATTTGGAAAGAATGGTTTAATCCATGGTGAGGATAGACTAGAAATGTCCATATTTCTTAATTGTGGATACTTGCTAAAAACTTTTGAAGCTTCTTAGCTGTTTTTTTTTTCTTTACTTTGTTTCCACCTTGACATCCCAACCCCCATTTATATGGTCTTTGAATTAAAAAGAAATTTGGAATTTTTCTCCCTAAAAATGTCTCAGAAAAGATCCAGTGTTTTGATTATTGTATATGAATTGCAAAGAAAAAATGGAATTTTTGTGGCAAGATCCAAAAGAATTCCTAATGGAATTTTTAAAAAGCCTTGAAAGAGATAAAGAACTAATTCAAAAGGAACATGATCCTTCTCTTGAAATGCAGCAGGTGTAAGAACTGCATGTAAAAAGGTAAAGGTAAGCTTATTTCACCCCTATGGCTACCATGGAAACACTGCCTTCATGTCTAACAACCCAAGACCACATAATCTGAATTTTCACCAAATACACAAAAATCCCTTTGACCACACTTAAATTTGTTTGTGGAATTAGATTTCCTGAATTTATTCCTGGATTTATGATATATAATAGTTATATGATTCTCTTTTTGCTTTCTAAATGTGAAAAAGTATGATAATGAATAATATATAGTAAAAATATTTTCAATTGTGTATGTATGTGTTTGTGCATGCATTTGCAAATTTTATATATGATATCTATATATGTACATGTGTATATATACATGTGTATGTGATTATGTGTATACATTCATATACACACATTTATAAATTTGGCAGAATGCCAAGACCATTCTTTTGGAACCATAGACCTGAATTCAAATCCTAGTTTGGTCACTACTTCTAAGGAGTTTAATAAATCATTTAATTATGTTTGAACCCAGTAATTTCATCTTTAAGATAATCTTAAAAATGATCAAGTTGGATTAGAAGACATCCCTGGTCCCATCTGTTCTAAATATGATTCTAGGTTCCCATCTACATTCTGAATTTAAATAAAATAAAATTTTAGACTATTTAAACCTGATGAAAGGTAATTTTTACAGATGTGATTTTCATGGATGCTTAAGTTACTGTGATCACTACTCAATGGAATGTCTAGCTAAAATGGATTTATAAGAAATTATTCTTGAATACCTATCATCTTTCCCTTCTCCAAATCTTCAACTCTTATGGATAAATATTGCTATTTAATTAAGCCACTGCCTATGTCTGGCTTATATACTTGGATTTATTTGGTCATGTTTCTCCCACTCTTCAGCATACAATCAAGTTTGTCAGTATCTTAACCAAAATCTGATATTCAGAACTTAACAAAATATGCCAAACATGTTTTGATTGGGAAAGAATCTAATACCTTCCTTATTCTCAAAACAATTCCCATGTTAACTTTTAGATACCATGTCACACTAAAAATAGCAGATCTTTTTTCATGCAAACTATTATACAGCTGGAACACCCTAATCTTACACGTTTGCATCATAATTTTTAACTAAAAAAATACTGTACATTTAAATCTAACATTAAATAATCTTTATTAATAGAATAACATTCATTTCTCTATAGTAAATATTTAGTCTGGTGCTCCATGATGGTATTGAGGTGATTTTATAATGTCAAGCACTATGCCAACATGGCATAAACCTTAGCACGTCCTATTGAGTTGTAGTGTCATAAATGTAATTTTTAAATGTTCGATATCTGATTGTATGTGAGTTATTTGAGGATCAATTTACTCATGTTCAATTCATCACCAAATTGGTTAGAAGATGATTCTTTTACTCCAGATGTTCTATAATCATCAGCTAAGTGGTAAAGGGCCAAGACTAGCATCATTTAACCAACTATTTAGACTAACAAAATCAAGAACCTGATGTTCTCATCCAATGTCCTAGTTACCAATTCCAGATTCATTACCCTAGATAAGTATGGTGGAGAATTTCTGTAGATATATGTCTTAAGGTTTTCTTTCATGCTAGCCTTCTGAAAAAGCTGGAAAAATATGAATAGACAGTATAGTTAGATTGATTCAAAAGCAGCTGAATGACCTGACCCAGAAGATTATTTAATTATTTTATGTTATTTTGGATAGAGATGTCTAAAGGAATGCCTTGGGAATCCATGCTTGACCCCATACTGTTTAACGTTTTTATCAGAGCCTTAGATAAAGGTATAGTTGGCAAGTTTATCGAAGTTTCAGATGAAATATAGCTAAGAGGGATATCTAACATCTTGGATGGGATTCAAAAATCAAAAAGATCACAGCAGGAATTAAATTTAATAGGGATAAATGTAAAAAAGTTACATAGCTGGTTATTTTAAAATCATTTTTAAAAAATACATCATAGGAAAATGTAGCTGGACAACAATTTTGTCAGGAGAAAAAAAAATTGGAGATTTAAGCAAACAAAAATCTCAAAAGTGTCAAAACTGTGATTTTTTTTTAGGTCACATTAATGGCAGCATAGTATTCAGAACTATGTAGCGGTTTTATCCCTTTCCTGGTCAGTCCACATTTGAAATATAATGCTCTGTCCTGATAGCCACATTGTGTCAAAGACATTCATTAGAGAGAAATAATATATGTGATTATGATCAGAATAGTAAAGATCTTTAATAGCATTATTATTCTGAAGATTTTTTTCATTGTTAAAAGAAGAGATTGATATGGACCATAAAATATTAAAGTTTCCTTCCAGTATTTAAAGATAGACTGATATGAAAAAATATGGATTAGAGTGGCTTTGGTTGACCCCCAATGAACAAAACTAAAAGTACAGGAAGCTGTAGAGAGGAAAATTCAAATTTGAATTAAGAGGGAAAACTTAATTGCACAATATTCAGAGCTAAGGATAACATTTTTGGAATATAAGCCCAAAGCAACCTAGATATGATCAAATAGGAGATGGAAAGATTAAACATTAACATCTTGGATGTCAGTGAATTTAAATGGATGGGAATGAGTTAATTCACATAATCATTACATATAGTACTCTAATCTCTTAGAAAAAACGGAGTAGTCCTCATACTCAATAAAAGGATGAGAAAAGCAGTATTGGAATATAATCCCAAAAGTGACATAATGAAATATGTTTGAATCCAAGGCAAACCATTCAAAACACAATGCAAATCTGTATTCCCACCACTGATGCTGAGGAAGCTAAAGATAAGTTTTATTAAGATGTACACCATCTTCTAGAAATAGCAAGAAGGAAAAGAAGGAGAAGGAAGAAGGAGAACAAAAACAAAAAGAGAAGAAGAGGAAGAAAATAGAACAAGAAGAAGAGGAAGAGATTGGAATGCTAAAGTAGAAAATAAAAAAAAATTAGAAAAACAGTTTGGCATTGAAGTACAAAATTAAGCAGGAGAGAGACTAACAAAGTTTTGTCAAGATTAATTCACTAATTATAGCAAACATACTTTTTTAAACAACCCAAAAATTAACCCACATATGACTATCACCAAATCCTCAATATTGAAATCATATTCATTGAATACCTAAGAGACATAGAAGAATTTTAGGAGAGATGGAAAGGATATTCAGAAGAACTAAAAAAAAAAAAAAAAAAGATTTTAACATCATTGATAATATGAAGTCAAATTGACCCTAGGAAGAATTGGTAATAATAAGGCTAGTAAAGGTGATGAAATTCCAGCTAGTATTTTAAAATTCTATAAAACAATGCTGTTAAAGTGTTTCACACAAAATGCCATCATATTTCACACTCCAACATGATTATACTTAAGATTCTACAAACTAGGTCTTAGCAATATGTGAACCAAGAATTACCAGAAGAGCTTGCTGGTTTTTAAAGAGGCAGAGGAACTAGAGACAAAAAATTGTTAATATGCCCTAGACTGTGGAGAAAGCATAATCTACTTTTGCTTTATTATCTACACTAAAGTATTTGACTGCATGGATCACAACACAAGTCTTCAACATGATGAGAATGCCAAATTATCTTACTTGTGACTAAGAAACCTGTGTGCAGGTAAAGAAGCAACAGTTGGAACAAAATATAAATTGGTTTAAGATGGGGAAAGAAGTATAGCAAGGTCATATATTAAATTCACCTTATTCAACTTATATGTAGAGTACATCATGTGAAATGCTGGCTGTATGAATCAAAAACTGGAATTAATTTTGCCAGGTAAAAATCAACTGTCTCTGATATAAAAAAGATAAAGTCACTTGAAGAGGGTATAAGAAGAGAATGTGAAAGCTGGCTTGAACTATAATATAAAAACCCTTAAGATTATGGCAACTGGTCCCATAAATTCCAGATAAACAGGAAGAAAAAATGAAAGTAGTATCAGATTTCATATACTTGGGTTCAAAATTCACTGCTGATGACCACAGTAGCCATGAAACTGAAAGATGCTCATTCCTTGGAAGGAAAGCTATAGAAAATATGGCAACAAAGGTTCATATAGTCAAAGGTATGGCTTTTGCAGTAGCAATGTATGGATGTTAGATCTGGGACTAGAAAGAAAGTTGAACATCACAGAATTGAATCTTTTTAATTATTACATTGAAAAAACTTTTTAGAGTCCCTTGGACAACAAAGAGGTAAAAATCAATCAACACTTGAAATTAATTCAAATCATTTGTTGAAAAATTAAATACTGAGATTGAAGTTTAAATACATTGGCAATATAAAGAAAAGTTACATCTCATTGGAAAAGACCTTGATGTTGGAAAAGATGAAAGGTAAAAAGAGAATTAGATGACAGAGGATGAGATGGATAAATAGTGTCATGTAAACAGCAATGAATATGAGCTTGGACAGACTTCAAGAGATAGTGGAAGATAGAGTGGCTTAGTGTGCTATGGTCACAGAGTCAGATATTCCTGAACAATAGCAACAAAGGTTTGTATTATTCCAAGATGATAATAGCTTACCCTCTTATTTGAGATTTTTTAATTAAAACTGGATAAACAATGTTGGGCATATTACAAAAATGTTCACTTCATATGTTGGTGAATTGATTTGCCTTTTGAGGTTTCATATAATTCTGACTTTCTGAGGTACAATATTTCTAGGGAGGTAGTCTGGGTTTCTATCTCATGACAATGTTGTTTCTCTTCCTCCATTGTTTTCTACCTAAATGTTTTCTACTCTTGTTTCCCTCTTGGGTTTACAGACTATCTCACATGGGCACTCCACAGCTCCTGTAATGTAATCTCTCCCTTTGAATAAATGATTGCCTTCTATAGACATATTCAAGAATCATATCTCATATATTTCATTGATAGGAAAATCTGCCTTAAGACAGTTCAAAATCTTAAAAATGAAATCCATGGATGATAATGACTAAGCTTGGTCCTAAATAAGGGATATGAAAATTTATTTCCCGTTCCTTGTAGAGGTGAGGATATATTAGTATAGTGTAAATGATACTGAATTAGATTAATGTGATGATCAATTTTAATATATTTTTATCCTTTTAAAATGTTTGTTTTAAGGGATGGCTCTCTGGAAATGTGGGGTATATTTGGAAATTAACATAAAAAGCAAAGGGCATCAATATAATTTATATTTAAATATATTTTTTTTCTATTATGAATGCATTGCTAACTTCATGAATTTTTATGGGAAGCTAGCTAAGAATCTTATGATTGTTCCTTTTCTTGACTATTTCTTTATAATTACTGTTAATTTTCTCCCACTATATTATATTCCTATGGCATACTTGCTGCTTTCTATATCTTCCAGATTTGTGGATAATGTGAGCATATTTCTCCTTCACCCTCCATTTTCATGGCTTCTTGATGAGAAGTGTTTGGTCAATAAGAATTATTTAATATCTAGTATGTACTAAGCACTATGCTAAGTGCTAATGATACAAAGAAAAGGAAAGGAAATCCTTGCTTTCAAGAACTCACAATACAAAGTATCTTGGGCTGAATGCACAATAACTAATACAAGTATTAAATCCTTTAATAACTGGAAGAAGAATGAAAGTCTGCCCTGGGGAGCTCTAAGAATGCTTTTAATAGAAAATGGGACTTTATCTGGGTGTTTTTAAAAAAAGAAGTTAAGTCAAAAGGAATGAGGGAGAGTATTTAAGGCAGAAAGCAATTTGTAAAGGGGATAAGAGTAGGCAAAGAGACAACAACATGGAATGTGTTTATGTGATTATATACACATATTCTACATTGTATATGTATTAAGTGTGTGTGTGTGTGTGTGTGTGTGTGTGTGTGTGTGTGGTATCTTATGACATCTGCTAGTTTCATTTAATGACCATTATTTTACATCTCCTCTTCATATTTCATTGTAAACAGTATGAGTATTGGACTGATATATCCACAGTGATATTTTAGGAATATTAATCTGACAGAGATTATGCTTAATGCATAAGAGTCCTAGATACACTGAGGGCTGTATACCAGTCAGATCTAAATATGATGTTATATCTATGTTTTTAATCTGCCTAATTCACCAAGTTAGATTATCTGAGGTCAGGTTCCTATCTGAACTTTGTTATATCAACATCCTAATACCTATTGAACTGCACTGTCTCCTTTTCCCTTTGATTCATAAATTACAGATAACCTGTTGTGGAAACATAGTCTCTCTATCAATATAATTCATCTATGACTTAGTAAATAAATCCTGCAGATCTTCCTAAGACACATAAAGACATAGAGAATAGGTTGCTCGATAAGGATCACAGAAATAGCAATCATCATAAGTAGAATTTGAACTGAGAAATTCTTGACTCAAATATCAACAGTCACCATACTGCTCCTGTCTCTTTTAACCCTCTATTTCTCACTCCATCTCTCTACTCTTCTCTATATTTCTATAACAATCATTTCTTTCCTCTCTCCCTCTTCATCCTTCTTTTCTCTCCCACTCCCCTGTTTTTTCTTCTCTCTTTTACCTTTCCTCTTTTTCCTCCTTTTCTCTGTCTCTCTCCCTTTCTCTGTCTGTCTCTATCTCTGTGTTTCTCTGTCTCTGTTTCTCTTCCTCTCTTTCTCTCTCTCTCTCCTCTCCTCCCTTTCTTTTTTCTTTCCCTACTTCTCTTCATAATAAAAACTCTGTGGTGACTAAATGATAGTTTAAAACTTTTAGATGTGTTATTTTGTTCTTTTTATGATTCTTAACAATTTGCATTTGACTTTTTATCCTGAGGTTCCCATATTCTAATGAATAACTAGAATGTCAATTTCAACTTCAAACAACAATCCATCCTCCCCTATCTCCCCAATTATCTATAGTAATGAAGCTCATGTGTATTGCTTGCTTCCAGGCAGACATTTGTTCACCAGACATGTCTGCTGGGCAATACCAAGTCCTGGCCAGCATGTGGCCACTCTTTCCAATATTTAAAAAAAATCAATGTATTTGAATATTCCCACCAAAATATTTGCAGTTTTGTTGTCTTCAATCTATCAGGAAATATATGCCTAATAGAAAACATAGTTGTAGAGGTGACATGAGCTGGTCTGTTATTAAATACATATTTTACTTTTGATTATCATTTGATTCCCTGAGGTGTCATAACAAACTGCCTTGTGACTGAATTTTTCCCAGAGGTTTTCAAGTATTGACAAGAGGTCTGTTTTAACATGAATCAAAGTTACCTGCATTATCTCTCACAAATTAGTGTGAAACTCAATAAACCCCCTAATGAATATAATGCTTTATTAATATCCTAATTAAAGAAGAAATTTGCATCCTTTGACAACGAAGATCATAGAAAACTGATCCATGAAATCCTACCCTCACTGATTAAAAGAGGGTGAGAGTGCTATAATTCTAATATTATAGTATGTAAAATAAGTGACAATTTTCACTCTCACTCATTAAGATATTAATTAAATTTTTCAAAAATCACTAAAAGGCAAAAAAAGTCTTAAAAAAGTTTAGTTAGGTCCTTTGATATACTTAAAATTATGCCCAATATGGGATGAATGTGACTTTAATTTAAGGTGTTGACATGGAAAATAGGTATGATATTTATTTCTTGGCCTGACTGACTGCAATTTACCTCACTAAGTTTTGCTAGCCTGGGAATTCACATAGTATAATAAGGCTAAAAAAAAATCAAGCTGTCCATGCTGGTGTATCATTCTTCTGGTCTTCCCTCTCTTAGGTAAAAACTGGACAATCTTTTTCCAGGACAATTCTAACCATTGTCAGTTTATCCTCTACTTTGTTGCCACATGCTTCCCTTGATTGCTTTTATTCCAGATGAAAATTTTAGTAATATTTCTGAATATACTAGAACTCTTACAGAGCTAAAAAACATCAGTGCCAATCATGTTCCAGATGTGCTTGATTAACAAAATTGACATGTTTTTTTACTTTCAGCAGAAATTGTGACACATTCAGTGATTATGTTTAAAGTTGTGTACATCATTAACAATAGCCTAATTTCTAAAATTAAAAAAAACTCATTTTTTAAGAGAAAAATTGTCGAGGCCAGCTAGGTGGTGCAGCGGATAGAGCACCAGCCCTGAAGTCAGTAGGACCTGAGTTCAAATCTGGCCTCAGATACTTAATATTTCCTAGCTGTGTGACCCTAGGTAAGTCATTTAACCCCAAATTCCTCAGGGGAAAAAAAGAAAAGGAAAAGAAAAAGAAAGAAAGAAATTATCTGTACATATCCCCCCAAATAAGGTAAAACTAGTTCCTCAAATACCAAACATTGTTGACAATAGTGGTTGAATTTGATAGAGAGATGAATATAATGTGCAATTAGTAATTTCATAGGTTATTAAACTGATAGCTATCATTTGCCAATATTTTGACAAAAAAAATTTGGGTGAAGATGGTATAGTAGATATATACACACATTGGTAGTGATGTCAGTGTTCACACTGACAGTCACACCTCAGATACTCCTTGGCTATGTGATTTTGTGAAATGCATCCAACAACTCTTGAGTTTCAGATATCTCATCTGTAAAAGGAATATCCCAATTATATCTGCATCTCAGAGCTGTTATTAAAACAAAAGAAGTAATATGCATAAAATGCTTTGTAAATATCAAAGTTCTATATAGATAGTAACTATTATAATTATACAGTACCCTATCCCATTCTTTGGCAAAAGATACAGTGATATGATCTATGAAAGAAGTATTAGATGGCTACAAAAGTGACTACCTGGAATCAAAGAGTATTTATTTTGATTAAGTTTCTGTCCCTGTTTGGCACTCAATTTCCTCATCTGTAAAATGAAAGAAATGAACTTGATTTCCAAATTCTCTTTCAGTTTTAAAATCTATGAATTTGTCAACTCTTTTGATAGCCTAAAGAATTAAAGAACATTTTAGAATGCTGTAATTTTTTCTTCTGGTTTGTAGATTCAAAGAATATGTGTTTATATGTACATATGCATACATATACATGTATATACATATAAACACATTCACATATTATGTTATAAAGTCAAAATATACATGTTTATACACATGTTTATGCATACATTGTTTGAGTCTTTATATCATACTATTACATATGCATGGTATGCACATATGTGCATATATATATATATATAGAGAGAGAGAGAGAGAGAGAGAGAGAGAGAGAAATATGGGGAGGAGAAAGGAGTGAGGGAGAGAGGAGAGAAAGAGAGACAGAGACAGAGAGAGAAAGAGAACAGAGAAACAGAGCAATATCAACTAGCCTGCCCCTTATAGCAAAGGCAGCTAGTATAGATGAAGCAGCAAGGTTCCATAAGTGAGAAATAGGAAGAGTCAAATACCATGCAAGTCAAACCACTGCAACCTCTTCTCTTCACATACCATTATAGAGAGCCCTGGTTCCTGAACCTGAGAGCTCAGGAATTAACCTGAGAGCTCTGGAATTAATTGTGCTCTTCAGAATACCAGCCCCGCTCCTTGACCTAAAGAAAACAATCTCTGGGAAGAAGCCAGTTTTTTTCTTTTCTTTTTTCTTTCTTTTCTTTCTTTCTTTCTTCTTCTTCTTTTTTTTTTTCCCACTAGCACCAAGCACTGATCATTTGGTATTGATTATCAGGTAAGCCCAAATAAACAAAAAATTCCAGATAAGTATATCCATTTCCAATTTAACTCTTGCAACTATAATACCAGGAAATAACTTCTTCAGATAAGTGATTTTGCAACTAGTGTGATGTATTAATAAGTGATGAACTCCATATCTCCTCACCAACCATAGACTCTGAAGACCTTTGAAAGAAAGTGATCATTGTCATATAGTTCAAAATCAGAAACTGATATGATTTTATCAATTTTATCAGAATATGTTATTAAAGGAGATTCATTTCCATCTGCTTTGCTGCTTTACCCTAAGTACTATGTGGAGTTTCTATAGGCTTCCTATATGAAACTAATGTATTATCAACCCAATTAGAATATGAACCCCTTGAAATAAAGAAGTGTCTCCATTTTTCCATTTGTATCCTCAGTGACTGAGATATTTTACAAGTACAATTTAAATCTTTTCATTAAATTATTCATGCAAAGCTTTTATAGGGCCAAAATTGTAGTTTAGCCCCTATATAGCACTAAACATTCCACACAAAAAATCGTTGTTTTCTTGTGTAGTTTTTCAATGTATAACTAATCTTTGGATGCCTATAACATCATTATTGTTATTGTTATAATTATCATCATTGTCCTGTTAAAATTATTAATTTAATAATTCACTTATTTTATTAGATTTAGAAAGAACTGGTCTTGGCACAACTCATTTTTATATGTAATGTTTTTCAGACTATTGGGAAACAGGACAAAATCCTTTTTTTAATTAAATAAAGCATTGGGATTTAAACCTATCTTCTGCAGATATACAGGAAGCACTTATTCAATACTAACCTTAACATATACCTTTGGAACTATAAAATGAACAATAATACATTTGGAAGAGTTCTGAAACAAAATAAGAACAAAAACACTATAAAATATTTACTACTTTACTACTCAACAGGTTATAGGAATGATGGGGATGACATGTAGTTCATTCTGGTTTCACATGTCTTTCACTTTTTTCCAGTAGCTATAGTTGAAAAGTTTAGAAAATTATATATATTCTGTACAGTAATAACTATTTAAAATATTGTTCTAAAATATCTATTTTTATGTATCAGATTCCTTAAAGCAAAAGTATTTTTCTGAAATAACTCTAGTTCATGTGTTGAATTCTCAAAGACAGTTTGGAAACTGTATCTGTATTACAAAGATTTGTTTGATACTTTATGAAAGAAAGAAAACTTCTAATGTATACTTCTAGCTAGCAGGTTATATCATTAAGTATTTCATAGGTCTTTAAATTTTGTAATCTGTAATTGTGTTAGTTTAAGTAGTATTTTGCATAAAATATTCACATAAAATTCTCATAAAACATTACAGGGTATGGGGGTATAGACTTTGCCAAAAGTTTCTCATATTGAGATCAACTAAATCAGATTTTCCAAAGAATGTCTAAGACTGAACTATTAGGAGGACAATAAACAAATCAAAAATGGAACAAATATGCTGACATTCTTTAATAATTGCCCTCACTGATAATGGTATGAACTCTTCATTTGAAAGGTATCATCTCAATGCTCAAATCTGATATGTAAAACAACAGAAAATATATCTTATGAGACTGATTTATCCAGATATAAAGGATTTTTTTAAAAAAAATAAGATAACAAGGAAACTTTTAAAATTGATTTTCTACAGATGACTACATTTTAAATCACAGAATTGAAGGAAAAATAGAGGACACATGATTACACTATGTTCATTGTTTGTTGACTATTAAAAAAATCTAATTCAACACAGTAAAATTGTAACTTTAAGACTCCAATAATTCATATGTGAATGACTGACTAAATGAATTAATATTATTGCTCATTTTTACTTTTCAAAGAGAACCAAAGATATCATAGGTGATGTCTTGACTTATGTGTAAATTGGATTTAAATGAAGTAGAGTTGCACAAAGTCATGAGCAAGTGTCTCTTCTAGACTTCCAAGTTTGACAACAGGATAAAAGTTAAGAAAACTCTTGATGGCTTGAGATGCTGTGGATGGCTTTGGTTTGTCACTTTCATGGCACTGGAGTAGATTGTTCTTTTCCACTTGTGCTGCTAGGGGAATCTTCACATTCTTGGAATAGACATCCCTATATAGACATAGTGAACTATAGACATAGTTCACTAATGGATCTGTTGATTACTCTCAACCTGATTTAACTTATCTGTCAAGACAGTTTTCTAGATATGGCCACTTTGGATAGAGCCACAGGTAAAAGTTAGGTGAAAGGTGAAAATCAAAGTTGGAGAAGCGGCTCTGAAAAAGTCCCAAGCACTAAGGTAAGTGTCGGATATATTAATGTCAAAATCAATGCACATGTAATCAATTTAATCCATTGTCATTCAGAATTTAAGTTTAAGAGATCTGACAGAAGCCAATCCCTCAGCAGGTATTATATGTATATAATTTCCTGAAAGATAAGTAGTAAAAGGATATGAACAAGTAATTCTCAGAGAAAGAAATGGAAACTTTTAACAAACATATAAAAGAAGATTCTAAATCACTATTAAAAGAAATGAGAAACAAAATAACTCTAAAATGTTAATGCATACCCATCAAATTGACAAAGCTGACAAAATCTGACAGTAATCAATGCTGGAGGATTCGTGGAGGGCCGGACATACTAATACATTCTTGGCAAAGTCATGGATTGATCCAACCATTCTGGAAAGCAATTTATAATTATGTAAGTAAAGTGACTTTTATAGCTCTACTTTTTAACTTAGCTAGTCCACTGGTAGGCATGTTTTCCAAGGAGATCAATGACAAAACAAAAGACCTCCAAACTAACCCCCACTCACTATATCAAAATATTTATTGAAGCAATTTATATGTTAGCGAATAACTGAAAAAGGCACTGTGTGAAGTGTTTTAGATATATTATGTCATGTAATCCTCACAACAAGCCTAGGAAATAGGGACTATTATTATGCTTATAGTATAATTAACAAAACTAAGGCAGAGAGAAGCTAAGGGATTTACCCATAGTCACATAGTCAAAAATATTTGAGAGTGGATTTGAACTTAGGTCTCCTACCTTACAACCTAGCACTGTATTTCTACTGTGCCATCTCACTTTCTACATATATAAAAGGCAGAGCAAATAATTAAAACTTCTGGAATATTATTATAATTGACTATTACTATACTATAAGAAAATATGAATACACAAAATTCAGATGAATCTAATATGAAGTAGAACAAGACTAATATGAAGTGATATCAAATGAATTGATTGTAAAATGGAGATAAGAGGAAATACAGGATTTGAGGCAGTATATTTTTCACAATAACCCTATATAGATTTTAATATCTTATGTGAGTTAAATTATAATTTTATATGGATTCGTACTTTTTCAAAATGCTTCCATTAACTTTATCAAACATTATCCTTACAATTATTATAAATGATCAGTAGAGAACAAAAGTATTATCATGTCATTTCATAAATAAAGAAACAGACATAAAACTTAAATGAATTGTCAAATATTATACTGGTATTTAATAATTAAGCTGAATTTGGAAGTCTAACTCACATGATAGAATCTATTTCTGATTTCCATGATTTAAAGAGGAAAAACAAACAAACAAACAAAAAAAGACTAGGAAGATATTTTATTTTGAAATTTTTGTCTCCACCAAAAATGCATGGTTGAAGTGATTTAGGCATTGTCATCCCCAAAGCAGATCTCAGTCATTCTTTGAAGACTTTTGTAAATTATCTTCATAGGTTTCTGTAGCCTAGTCAGATTTGTCACCTGCTAGTCAACCTTCAGGTCATGGCCTTTTGTGAAATCAGTTAGTCTGGTCTTCAGACAATTTGTGGCTATTCAGATCCTCTTTGGACTCATGCTTGAAACCTAAAATTGGAAAGATTTGAGTTCTCTTGGGAATAGCCTTCAAGAAACTAGAAGTAATAGCATGCCAAAATAGGCTATTAAAATGTGATTTTTGTGGATTAATATCATTATTTTCCAAATCCCAAAATATTCACATCACATGAACAATGCTTTGCCTGTTATTTTTCCTGCAACTTTATCATTGACCTAAATTTACGAAAAAAAAATAGTGGGTTTTTTTAACCTTTAGGATAATTGAAATTTTATGTGTGTATAAATCCTAATTTCCATAAGTCTGAATGATGCTTGCTATAAGCAATTGCCCAGAATTGAAGTCAATGTTTATTTGCTTTAGATCTTAGAAGTATAGTCAATTTTACTATCATTCCATAATGTTATTGTGTAAGTATGCACAATGGCACCATAACTCATTTTATGCAATACTTAATGAAAATATAATTAAATTCTAAAACTAACATGAATAATATTTCTACTTAATCAAGAAGTAATCAGTTTCCAAGCTATATAGGTAAACTAGCATGGAAGAGCTAATCTATTCTGATTGCTCCAGTGGGTCATTCAGTACTGGGTTTGCATTTATGCCTGATCAACAGTGTTTGCTAGCATTCTTTGTCATTCCCTCTGTAGTGAATATAGGTTTTTCCTGACTAGGATGGCTTATTACTTTTAGAATAAACAATCTAATGCCATTCAAAAAGCACAGTCAATTTGCAATTGCTCCCAACTAGTGTGTGGGGGAATCCATTTCAAAATATTCTGGCAAACATCTCACAAGAATTTGATCCCATCAGAGGAAAGAAATAATCAGATAATTAACACATTTTGAGAAAAGTCAAGTGTGTCTGATTCGAATTCCCATAGAATTGAAATATCCAAAAAAATGTGTGAATAAGGGGATACATAACAGACAAATATGATCTATGATATGATATCATATGATATAGAAATAGCATGATTATAGGTAATAAGTATAAATATAGACGATAAAAGCGATATTAAATAGTTTGTCTTAATTTTATCATTGTTGAGCTACTGTAGTGAGATATATCTAGATTCAAGCTTAAGCTCTAATACAAGGCACTTAATGTTCTCATACAATTCACAGAGATGGGGTTAAAAAGAAGATGCTCATCTAATTAGTAGAAGATATTTCCTCTTTAGAAGTTCCCTACACCAATCTTACATTCTGGTCTCTGTATCTCTCTTTATCTCTCTGTCTCTTTTCTGTATTTCTCTGTCTTTCTGTCTCTGTCTTTTTCTCTCTTTGTCTCTGTCTCTGTTGTTGTCTGTCTCTCTGTCTCTGCTTCTTTTTCTTTCTCTGTCTTTTTGTCTCTCTGTCTCTGTCTCTCTTTGTCTCTGTCTCTCTCTGTCTCTCTCTGTGTGCATTTATGTCTGTCTATTGACTATTTTTCGCTGTTTCCATCTGTTTCTCTATCTCTATCTTTGTCAATCATATCTGCATTGTTTCAAACTGTAAAATTCTTATCCATTTACTTATGTAGGTTCTTATAGAGGGTCCTACAGATTAATTTAAAATATTTTGGTTTTTTTTTTTATTTTAACATCTTCAGTAGATCACCTAGGCTATACATATGTTGTCTCTCACTCTTTTTTCATGTAATCCCACTCACACATTAGGATATTTTAAAGGTTACATTAAAATTGTCATTTTCATTCCTTTTTGAATTTCTTTTTATTTTTTGAAATTTAACAATTTTCAGCAAGCATATATATTTCAATACATTAACAAGTAAAAGGTTTGCACAAGAAATTGTAAACATTTTTGTCACTATAGAAATGTTTTTATTATTTGTTTTATTTTAAAGAGATAGATTTCTTAAGAGGAAGAATTGTTTTGTTCTTTATATTCTTATCCCTAGCCTCCAGTAGCATGCCTGGAATCTAGTAGGCACTTAATAAATGGTAGTTTCTCCTCAACATGAAGACCTGTTTAATTATCAGGACTACACAATAGTGGGATGGGTTGCTTAAGGAGGTGGTAAATTCCCTATCACTAAAAAGTTATCAAGGAAACAGGTATCCTCTCTATTAAGGATATTGTAGAAGGAATACTGCTCTGGCTATAGATTGTATTATGTAGTCTCAAGAGTTCCCTCCCAATGCCAAACTCTGTGATTCCTTAATCTGTGAAATATTGCTCTTTCTGCTAATTTGCTTCACTCTATTATTATCTCTGCAAGTTGACTTTATCACCTCACATAACCATTCCTATCTATCTTCTACTCAAGCCTAGCAAATACCAAATGATTCAGATGGGAAAGTTATATACTATTTTTCAGGTGACAAAGTATACTGGACTATTGACTATCATTATAATGTAATCTTCAGAAAATTAAGATCTCATAGCTAGAAAATATTTAAGCAAAGATGAAAAAGAATTATTTTATATAAGAATAGGCATGTGCTGGGGTGCCAATTCCTAATGAATTACTACTATTATTGTGGCCTTTGCTGTTGATACCAGTTAGCAGTTATGTAACATTTTAAAGTTTGAAAAATGTTTTACATATGCCATTTGATTTTCAGAACAAAACTGTCAGGTGCTATTCTTTTTCTCTTTTTATAAACTAGGAAACTAAGGCTGAGAATATAGTGATTTAGTGAACATATAAGCTAGTACAAATCATATAAGATAGCTGACCCTGAGTCAGGGGTAGATATTTTTTATCCTGTCCAACTTATGTATAATATTCTATAGCTACTATATTTATATAGTACTTTAATTTTTATGAACCATTTAAAAATATCTCATTGATATTCTTATCTATCATGTACATATAGTAACACTATTATTATCAGCCCTTTACATGGGGAAGGAAACTGAGTTTCATAGCTTGATTCCAATCATGCAGTCAAAAAAACTAAATTAAATATAGGAAAAGGACTCAGACTACTTCCAATTCCCAAGTCTGTTTGTCTGTCACTCTCTCTCTCTCTTTCTCTCTCTCTCCCCCTGTCCCTGTCCCTGTCCCTGTCCCTGTCTCTATCTCTATCTCCCCTCTGTCCCTCTTCAAAAATCTGTTTTGCTTCTGACCACTTCTTCTCTTAATCCTCTTTCCCTTCTACTTCCCATTAGGGTTAGATAGATTTCTATACCTAGATGAATTATATGTTATTCTTTCCTTTAGTCAATTCTGTTAAGAGTAAAGTTCAACTATTTCTTCCCCTAATCCCCACAAATTTTCTCCTCTAATATAAGAATTCTCCCTTTAATGCCTCTTTTTTGAAATAATTTCTCTGTTCTTCCTCTCCCCTCCTCCTTCTCCAAGTGCATCCCTTTCCCATCCCTCAAATTTGCTATTTTTTAATGAAATTATCCTGTCACAGTCAACTCATGACCATATTTTTGTATAGATACATTTCTCTGAATTTTCCAAATACTGATAAATTTCTTTGGAAATAAATATCATCTTATTAAATAGGATTGTAAATGGTTTAACCTTACTGAATCTCTTATATTTTCTCTTTCCTACTTGATTTTTATATTTTTCTTTATGCTTCCATTGAGTATTGCATTTGAAAATCAAATTTTCTATTCATCTGTGATCTTTTCATCAGGAATGCTTGAAAGTTCTTTATTTCATTAAATATCCATTATTTCCCTTGAAGGATTATATTCTTTTTTTTGCAGGCTAGATTATTCTTTTTTGTAATCCTAACTTCTTTGTCTTCCAGAATACCATATTCCATGTCCTTTGATCCTGAGCAAGACCTCCAAAAGAGCTTTTCATCATCCTAGATCTCAGATTAGTGCTCTTCTTGGCACTGGAACTGCAACCCATTAATCTATATGGACAACAGAATCTTATACCCAGTGCTAGCATGGAGTCCCCTATAATCTGTTAGTGATGAGTTTTCTGATCCCCTTATTTCTATGACCTAAGAGCTCCTAATGCTTCCACTCTTGCAGCCAAGATATGCCATTGCTTTTGCCAGTGCTTCAGACAGACCACCACCCTGGTCAGACAGACATTTCTTGCCAATCTTTTCAGTAGTCTTGGCTGGAAAATTGTTTTACTCTTTGGTTGGCTCTTCTAACAATTTGAAGCATTACTTTGAAATTGTTTGGAAGAGAATTTGGGGAGCATTCTGGTGAGTTTCTCCCTCTACATTTCCATTTTGACTTCCAATGTACTCTAATTCTTCATTGGCTTTGTATAATTTTATAAAAACTTTTGGATTTCATTGTTTATGTGTATATTGGCACCACTTTAATAGAATGCATTCCCCTACAGGGAAATCAGTATTTTTTTTCCTTTGTATTTTCTTATTCTAGGACATTGTCATGAAATACTTGGTGATTAATAACTGCTTGTTTTGTTGATATCTGAGAGGACCTGCACAGATCTCCCCACCTCATTATTCTATGCTTTCCTCTCTCTGCCCTGCTCCTCTTTCTTGTTTCCTTAGTTAACCCGTCCCCACTCTCTGGGTTTCATTGACTTTTGACAATAAGATTGTAGCCAAGATGTACAGGTACCTCCCCTGACCTATTTGAGGTACAGTTCAGGAATATTCTAGAAGCAATTTATACTGACTTGTGAGAGCCAATTATTAATTTTTAATGATTTACCCTTCAAAAATCAGCAAATCTATAACTTGAGTTTGATTTATTATTTTGCTAAATATCTAGACACAAAAAGTGATGGAATAAGCTTAAAAGTATGTGGCACATTCATTTTTCTTTTTGCAGAGAACTGGTTGTTAAACATTTACTAGTATATCCCTATTACCTATTATTCTTGTAATGGACTATTCTTGAGTATGATCTTTGCTTACAAGATGAAAAATAATCTAATCTCTCTTCCACATGAAAACCATTATCTTGCGGATGACTTTTGTGTACCTGTAAATCTGTTCTCCAGGGTAAACAAATCCATTTCCTTCCAATGTTCCTCACATAAAATTGTTTCCTATTTTTTTTATCATCTTCATTACCCTTTTTTCAGTGAAGATTCAAGCTTTGAAATAAACAATTTTTCATAACATGAATCAACATACAGAATTATACATCTCCATAAGTCCTAAAAATAGTCCCAAAGAAATCCATTGTCCATTAGTTAACATGCCAAGAATCCAATATCAGCCATGCTCTTTCAGTATCAGATGTTTTTTGAATCTTCTTTGTTTTGAAGAATTTGAAACAATCTCTTCTTGTGTTATAAATCCAATGATTCCTGAATATTTTAAAGTTCTTTTAACAGTCTCATTGTCAGCCATGTTCCTTCAGTGTCAAATGTTTCTTGAATCTTCTCCTGAAAAAATAGCTATCACTATTCTTACTAAAATATAACTCCCAGACTGGAATATTAGACAGCAGACAGGAGCTGATCCGGGTATAGTAGAGCACAGTTATCACAACTAAATGTTATGTCTTTCCTAATACAGCCTAAGAGCATAGTGATGTTTTGGAAAGTTGTCATATCACAACACTGCTATACATTGTGGTATTTTTTAACTAATTGTCTTTCTAGAAATTACATGTTTTAGCAGTTCATTGCATTTAATCCATGAGTAGAATGTGAGAAGAACGCAATTCATGATTCTTAATAAAATCAATAATAAAAGTGTTAATATGACAGCTAGAGTGGACACTGCAACCAGGAAGAGTGGTGTTTTATGTCTATATCTATATCTATGTAATTTATTTTAATTACTTCACAATATGTCCCATTTTTTTAGGCTAAGCATTTGGATTGTTCAATGGATAAGGGCTGGACTTAAAAGTAAAGTAAAAAAAAAGATGTGTTTGGATCTTGCTTCATCAACTTTACTTCTGTGTGAACCCAGACAAATCACTTAAGATTCCTCCGCCTCAGTTGTCTCCTCTATAAAATAGGGAAAGTAATAGCACCTGCCTCACAGGATAAATTTGAAGATGAAATGAGATAACATATTTAGAACTGTTTATAAAAGCTAAAGTGGTTTATAAATGCTAGCTATTATTGTCATAAGGAGGCAGCTAGATAATTAGTGGGTAGAATGTTGGACCTGGAGTCAGGAAAATCTGAATTAAAATCCTGCTTCTGACATTTGTTAGTTGTGTGATTCTAGGCAAATCATTTAATCTTTGTTTTCCTTAACCCTTTGGAGAAGGAAATGGCAAACCATTCCAGCATCTTTGCCAAGAAAACCTTGGGGATATGATGGTCTACAGGGTCACAAAGAATCAGACTGATTGAATGACTAAACAACAAAATAATAATAATTATTATTATTATTATTACTTCCTGAGAGTAACTTACTTATTGAAAGCCATTGACCAAATGGTAGAATAAAAGAGTAAAATTGATGGACTACAGAAAATATACAAATAATCACATCTTAGAAGTTCTCAATTGACTTATCATAAACAATGGTATCATTTCCCATTAGTGATAAATATTATTTTGGCAGAGTAGCAGAACCATTTACCAGAACTATGAAGCAAAGATCCATTGTAGCTTAAACCCTGAAGCCCAAACAGCATTTGAATCAGCAATGAGTTACTTCTCACAAATGTTCTCATCTATATTTGTTATTTTGCCTCCAAGGATTGTATAAACATAAAAGAAGATCAAGTTAGACAGAAGTAAGTATTTTTAGCATAAAGCAAGGGGGGAATTGCATCTAAAGTTAAAGTGCTACATTTTATGTCACAGGATAGGTTTTTCAATGTGATATGTGTAAAACTGGAAAATCAGCTAAATTGTAGTTAGCAGAGTACTGACTGCCATGTGATGCATAGAATGAGGCAGTGGCATAAGCAGTAACAGACACCTTAAGTCTCTTCTGGATTCAATTCCCCCCTCTCACATTTTCTACCTATGTGATTTTAGCCATCCCACAACTTCTGTAGTCCTCAGTTTCCTCAAGCAAAAGGGACAAGATAATATCTATGATGCTATTTTTTTATTTGTTCAAAACTATTATTTCATGGGTGTGTTGGTATTTCCCAACAAGAGGGGAAATTTTCACAAAACAGATAAGCAATTTGTCTATAATTTACAGCCTAGTTGAGTTCTTAGGGGCATTGAGAAATTAGGTAACTTGCTCAGTCAATGACAGAGATGAGATTAAAACTCAGCTCTTCTTGACTTTCAAACTGTCTCTCTAAACTGTACTATTGTTATAGGCACAGTTCTATAGCCTGCACCCTCTTACTTAATTCAGGTCCAATACTGGGACAAAATGAAACATTTATGAGTTATTGAACAAAGGAGGTTTACTTTAACACAGTAAGAATATGCAACCAGAATATAGTGGTCCTTAGTATCTCTGTTTGTAACCCTTTTCATCTCCGTCTGGAAACCTATCTGGCCAGTAAGTAGTCAGATACTTTGATTTATACATTCCCAGGAAAACAACCAAATCTGAGAGGCACCAACTGTCCTGGGTCAGGACTTTTTATGCTTCTACCTCAGGAAACTGTGTTAGGGAAGCTGGTGCCAATGAGGTTGAATGCGAGAAGGAAGTCACAGAGTTAGGCAAGAAAGGGAACTAAGAGAACTCATGTATTCTGAGTCAAGAACATTCTGGTCCTACCAATCTACCAATTATGACTTATGTAATTTGTATTCCTATTCTGATACTTTTACATATATGTGCACACACACATTTTTTACTAGGTTGGCAATTTCCTCAGTAGAAAGGGTTTCCAAAGAGGAAATTATTTTTACCAACTCATATTGTCATCTTTTCTTCAACTTAAAAACTTAGAGAATCAGCAAGGATCACACACTTTCTATACACTGTGCCAAACTGCTTTTGATTCCATGGTGCTCTAAAACAAAACAAAATTAATAATAATCCTTTTCACAGAAAAAAAAAGTAATGAAGAAAAGGTTTCATAAAATGAAATGATGTGCCATCCTTCATACACACACATACACACACATATATATATATATATATATATATATATATATATATATATATCAGTGTATACATACATATATATCAGTGTATGCATGTATGTATGCATGTAAATGTATGCTGATCCAGTATCAATAGGATCTGAACTCTTAGTTTATCTAATAAAGTTAAAGGGTAAGAGTCAATCTAAATCTGCAATTGCCTCTTCCTGACCAACACATGTATTTTAAAGACCACTATTGTATTATAATGGAGAGAGCATTGAACTTAATGATAGGAAAATCCAAATTCAAATTCTGACCCAGATTATTCACCATCTTTGTGACCCCTGTGGATGTGATTTCACTTCTCTGACACATGATTTTTCTCATGTTTAAAACAGGCATAGTAGTAATATCTATTTCACAGGGTTGCTATGAGGATCAAATAAGTTAATGTATCTAAAACACTTTTCAAATATTAAACTGTCATGAAAGACTGACCTTTTATCTCACATGCTCAGAATCAGTAAACCCATTTTTGCCTGGGCTGAATATTTGATTAATTAATTCATAGTTTCTTTCAGATTGATTTGGTTTGAAAAGGTTATTAGGGGTATGAATAATCTTGAAATATGTTTTTCTAATCCTTGGATTAGGACTGCTAGGTGGACAGAGCTCAGGATAGAACCTTGAGCCTTTAGTCAGGAAGATTCATCTTCCTGAATTCGAATTTGGCCTCAGCCCCTTATTGTGCGACCTTGGACAAATCACTTCACCCTGTTTGCTTCAGTTTTCCCAAATCCTTTTCTTGGAGTATGATAATTGACTGTATGGTGATTTTTTTTTTCCTGAGGCAATTGGAGTTAAGTGATTTTCCCAGGGTCACACAGCCAGGGAGTGTTAAGTGTCAGATTCTCCTGACTTCAGAGCTAGTGCTCTAAATATTACAACAAGCTGCTCTTGTATGGTGATTCTTGAAGCCTCTTCCACTGTATTCTTTAACCTGGTTTTTATCCTAAGACCTTAACATCTTCCTTTAATCTGTCATTTCATGCTTCTCTCCAGGTTTCCTTCTTTTTATTTTATTTTGCTGTTTGTTGTTGCTGTTTTTTTAACATTTGTCCTGTAGTTAGTATTCCATCTTGTCTCAATACATTAAAAAGGGAAGAGATGGCAGGTACATAGTTCAGGTCAATCCTGATCCTTTGATCTGGCCTAACTCCTGATTCCAATCATTTCTCTGCATGTTGTAAAAAAGTATCAATCTTAGAGAAAAAGCAGGGTTTGAATTCTGCCTCAAATAAAAGTTGGGGAGGCAGTGACAGGAAAGGGACTAAACAATGTTAAGCACCTATATAATTTGTCAGGCACTATGCAAATATCCTAAAAATATTACATCATTTAATCTTCACAACTCTGGAAGGTGAGTACTATTAATATCTTAATTCTACATTTAAGCTAAGTGAGCTAATCAGAGGTTAAGTGACTTGCCCAATGTAATAAGCTAGTAAATATCTGAGGATAGATATGAACTCAGAACGCTCTGTATGTTGAGCCACCTAGATACCTTGTTGACAATAAATAAATATTGAATTAATACCTGTATAACAAAACCAAGTGAGTTCCTTCTCCTGGTCTCAGAATCTCATCTGCAAACTGAGTTTAATCATACTTGAATTCTATCTCACAAGGCTATTGTAAAGAAAATATCTTATAAACCTTAAAGTGATATATAAAGCTAATAAATTTTTATCAGATTCTCCACATGGACATTACTTCAAAGAAGCAATTTGTTGAAGTTCACCAATGGAAAAGAAAATCTTTAAAATCACATTTTATATTAACAAAACATTGCTATTTATCCATAAAGATGGTCTGATACAAGAGAAAGCATATTTATATCAATTAATAAGCTATTATTAATAGCTTACTATATACCAGGTCTTATGTTAGGCTCTAGGGATGCAAGTACAAAGGATTAATTAATATATACTCATGTAGCATTAAATTCTAATGGAGAAATCAAATACATACACACAGAGACAGACAGTACTGAAATAGACAGTCAGAAATAGAAACAGAGAGAGACAGAAACAAAGAGACAGATATGGAGACAGAAAGAGAGAGGTCATTCATATACAGTGAATAAATAAAAAAGACACAAGTAATTAAATGCAAGATAGTTTGTGGATAAGGACAAAGCTTTATTGAAACTTCTACAGGGTTACTTTCTCCCTTCTATAATCACTTTGGTAGGAATAGATTCACACTAAGGCAAGTGTCATCACTGATGCACTTTTCCTCTTTCACAAATACATGGGATTTGGTTCTAGGTATGAAGTAGCTACATCTGCTCTATGACAGACATGAAAGTCGATTTAAGAAGGCCCAATTGGTCTCATTTCCCAAAAAGTGGCAAAAAATGACTTTTCCTCTCTACTTTCATGTCCCAGCTGCAATGGTAAGTAGGACTTCCATAGCTGGTCTGTACCACTGATAATTTGACAAATGCCCAAGGGGAAGCAGCCAAGCAGCTAAGGAGGATGTAAAGTCAAGCTGGGCCTTAGCTCCCAGGCTCCTTTTTGCATATCTTCTCAAAGCAGAGTAGTCTGTCACTGCCAAAAGCAGGGGCTTCATTTTTCATGCAAATGCTGCATTTCTGGATGCCAAAGGATATGGAGACAATGAATGACACCTGAAACTGTGTGATACTCACTAAAGGTCCATTATAAAATGAGATCATGTTGGAAAATGTGCAGGTGTTGATCTCCAACAGCTTTATCTAAAGAAATAAAAACTGTGGGCAGCAAGCCACAGAACACTTGTTCTCAGTCTGTCATGTTGTAATGGCCTCGTTTCCTAAGAGGCAGAGATATCTGCTTTTGAAGAGTCCAGTTCCCTCCAAATGCTTTCTCAAAAATGTATTTTTCTTTCCTTTTTATGAAAGTAAGAAATATCAGAGGGGGGGAAATTTTAAGAAACAGGAACCCATTGCTATACAACACATTTATTTGTTTCAACTGTGTTAATTACAAAAGTCACTTTAGTGCCACCAATTTGAACTAGCTAACTTTCTCAAAAATGACTGAAATAAAAGTAGTATCTTTAATTTAGGTTTTATCTTTGTCATTTACTATCCAGGTGACTTTGGACAAATAACTTATCAACTCTGGTCCTCTGTTTCATCATTTGTAAAATGAGAAGTTTAGAGTATATGGACTTTAATGTTCCCATCTCAAGATTCCATGACGACTCTCAATTATTTCTACATTTACTTTGATTTCCATTTTCTTTCACCAATCTACTTAGGTACATATGATATACTACTTTCAAATAGAATTCCAATAGAAACATGAAATGGGCGTATACTTATACTATATATGTATGTGTATGTTTGTTTCTGTGTCTCTGCATGTATACATAAACACACATACCTATCTATGTATATAGATTATATACTACTGATAATTTAGCAAGCAATTATTTTTAATAACGTGTTAAGCAAGAAGTAATAAATCCAAAGGTTATCTGCAAACTCTGGGTGGTATTTTTGTTGTGTTTTGTTTCTTTTCTTTTGTTGTTGTTGTTGTTGTTGTTGTTGCCTTTTTTCTAATTTTCTCTATGGCTCTGAAAGAACTTTCATGCAGCTTCTTCATTTCAGAACCTTAAGAATGTAATACATTATTCACAGTAAGAAAATAGTTAGGGAGCTAAGTTTCAGAGCAGATAGGACAGTACATTTACAATCAGAAAGACCTGAATGCAAAACCAGCCTCAGATATTTTGTATCTGTATGACACGGGATAAGTCATTCACCATATTTGTTTCCATTTCTTGTTCTGTAAATTGGGAATAAGGGCATCTAGGTAGCATATTACAAGTGTTCAAGATCTATAAGTCAGAAAGACTCATCTTCCTGAGATCAAATTAAGCCTTAGACTTTTATCAGATATGTGACCCTGAACAACCCATTTAACCCTATTTTCCTCTGTTTCAGCATCTATGATCTGGAGAAGAAAGTAGCATACCACTGAAATATCTTTGACTTTAAAAAAACGAATTGAGTCACAAAGAATTGGACATGACTGAAAGAAGTGAACTACCAGTTCTATCACAATCATATATCACAATTTGTTAAGCCATTCCTCAATTGATGGGATCCTCTCAATTTCTGATTCTTTGTTATCACAAAAAGATCTGCTTTAAATATTTTACACATAGTTCCTTTTAATTTTTCTTTGATCTTTTTGGGATACAGAGCTAGCAGTGATATCCCTGCATCAAACAATATGTACAGTTGTATTACCCTTTGATAAGAGAAAAGAACTTATTTTTCCAAAAGGGGGAGATAACATGTAGCATAATATGAAACATACAAAGATAAGGCAAATTTGATTGTGTGAGATATTAGTAGATGGGTGGGGAATCAGGAAAAGTCTTATGAAGAAGAAAGTATCTAAATTGAGTTTTGAAGGAAACAAAAGATTGTAAAAAGCAGAAGTGAAGAGGGACTACAAAACAGACATGGAAATAAGAGATGGAATGTTTATATTCAGAGCACTGGGAACAGATTGTAGAATATATAAAGTGGGTTATAGGTTTTAGTTTAAAGTTGCAGGGATTTAAGGGGGTCAGATTGTGAAGAGATTTAAATACCAAGCAGAGGAGATTTTACCTGATATGAGAGGAAATAGTCATAAGAATTTTTCAGGATCATATCTATAAACAAGATTTACATGAAAAGAAAAAAATGACTTGTGAAAAATGTCATAGTTATTTAAATGACAAGATTTACTAGTTAATTGACTATGAGGGGGGTAAAGTTTAATAAGTCATTGATTTTTTCAGTGGGAAGTATAGTAGTGATTCAGACAGAAAAATGAATCTTCAGGAGAAGGTTTCAGTTTGAGGAAAAGATAAGGAATTCAGTTTGAGCCATAGTAAATTTAATATACATAAAGAAGACTGATTTTGAAAAATTTTAATAGGCAGTTTGTAATATATGACTAAAACTCAGGAGAGAGACTAGAGCTGGATATATAGATCTGAAAGGAACTTAGAGATGATCATTATACTCATGTAAGTTAGTGAAGTAACTGAGTAAGAGAGAATATAGAAAGAAAAGATAAGGGAATCTGAGACAGAGCTTTGTGGATATTATAAGCTAGTGAATTTGACATGGATGGTTACTCTGCAAAGATTAGGGAAAAGAGCAGACAGGAAGATAGCCAATAAAGAAATGTCACAGAAATCCAGAAAGGAGAAAAGACACAGGTGGATATGTTCAATGTTGTCAAATATTCCTGAGTGGTTAAAAAAAGAAAAAGAGAAAAGGATAAAGATTGAGAAAAAGTCATTAGTTATAACAATTAAGAGATTATTGGTAATTTAGGGAGAATAGTTTAAGTTGGTTGGTGAAGTCTAAAGCCAGATTTCAAAGTGTTTAAAGTTCAATAAGGGTAGCAGAGGGAGAAGTAAAGATAATGAATGTAGACAACTTTTTCAAGAAGTTTAGCTAAGAAAGTGAAAAGGGCTTTAGGATAATGTGATCCAGGGAAAATTCCTTGATGACAAGATAAAGTTGTAATTTGCAATCAGCAAGAAAGTAACAAATAAGAAAAGACTAAAGATTAGTGAGAGATGGGGATAATGAGGAAGGCAGATTTCTAGAGAAAATGGGAAAAGAGAATGGTTAAGTGTTCATGGAGAGGTTCTGGCAAGGCAATGGGCAGGGATGCTACTTCATCAGAGATTGGTCCTAAGAATGACATAACTTGAAATGAAGTTAAGAAAACATATTATTAAAAGGAGAAAAGAGGCCTTTTTGCAAATGGCCTCAATTTTCTTAGTAAAGTTTGGGTAAAGTAACAGACAGATGAGAAAACTGTAGATGGTGATGCTATGGAAGGCCTGAGGATAGAAAATGAAATTTGAAACAGCAACTACAGTGAATAGAATAGAAAAAATATTAGGAAAAAGTGAAAGGATTGTCTTTCTTCAGGTAAGACCCAGTGACAATGAATAGTTTTAAGATTTATTATTCTATAGTTTTTTGATTTAGTTTGTTTTAGAAATTATTTTCAATGGTAAAAATAATTATGGTTTCTTTTATTCTTAGTAATTTAGTCTCACATGTCCCTGTAGACTTCAGCAAATCTGGGATACCATAATTATTTCAAATGCCCAGGAGAAAATAATAGCAAAGTTTAAATTGAGTTGCATAGGTAAGAACAAGTAGTATCCAAAGCTGAAACAAAAGAAGCTCATTCAATTCTATTTGACAATCATTCAAAAAAAAAAAAAGCTTATATGTTAAAGGCACTACACTAAGCACAAAAAAAATTGAAATATATGCTATTAGGGTGGGAGAATTTATATTTAGAAAAGTAAATACAAATTATATAACAATTACACAAAGAGGACCATACATCTTTATTATAAACTCTTAAAACCTCTGCCTTAAATCTATCAAAAAGGGGTTTTTAGGTGTCTAGAAAATCATGAAAGAAAGGTCCGAATTTAGTATGTGATATACAGTGGGTTTGGAGGAAAAGGACCTGAGTTCAAATGTTAGCTTTGTCATTTATTACAGTGGAAATTGGGGCAAATCCCCTAACCTTTCTGTCTCTTAATTTCCTCATAGATAAAATGAATAGGCTAAATGAAAACACTCTTGGAACTCCTTCCATCTCTATGTCTATGAACACTTAATTTCTCTTTGTCTGTTTCCTCATATGCTAAATAGGAATACTAAGAGTCCCTGTTTCCTAAGATTGCTGTAAGGATAAAATAAGATAGATAATATTTATAAAACATTTAGCACATCTTTAAATACTATATAAATGCAAGGTAGTATTTTACAAATAGTAACACAGTACAGCAGTACTGCTAATAGTGGTGGTGGTGATAGTGTAACTTGTAGTAGTAGTTGTAAATTATATGATCTCTATCTCTGTCTGCCTCTGTCTTGATCTTGTCTGTATCTCTGTCTCTCTCTGTCTTTCTCTGTCTATCAATATCTATGTTTGAATGTTTCTGTCTCTCGCTTTCTTTGTATATGTCTTTCTCTGTCTCTCTGTCTCTTTGTCTTCCTCTCTCTACCTGTCTCTGTCTATCTCTGTATCTGTCTTTCTGTGTCTGTCTCTGTCTCTGTCACTCTCTCCCTCCCTCTTTCTTCCTCCCTTTCTCTTCTTCCCTCCTTCCTTCTCTCTCTCTCTGTCTCTCTCTCTCTCGCTGACTCACTTTCCTCCTCTTTACAATTAGTTTTATACTAAATGATCTTTAAAGATTATTCTAGTTCTAAATCTATGCTATGTGGCAAATAAAAAACAATTGAAAACATTTTTATCTATAAATATTCTTTGTGTAAACCTAAAGACCAATGAGTATTAATAAATCATAAATAGAATTCAGAAAATTGAAGCAATTCAATATAATATTTTTATATTCTTAGGATCCAAGTTAATCTGAAGTAGGAAAAAGGGGAGTGGAAAAAGTAAAGTCACTTTCTGAAATATATAAAGGTTAATATATGACTCATGACTTTATTGAATTAGTACTTATACTTTACAAAGTTAGACTTCTGTAGAAATGAGAGCAGGGAAATCTCAGCAGATAATCCATTTTAGAAAACTTCTTCATTCTTACCAGGGAGTCAACATTGTGAGTACCTATTGTGTGCAGAGCACTTTCTCATTAATGACTTCTTTCAAGTGTACTCTTGTCCATTTGCCCCCTTTTAATAGAAGAGGGGGAGAAAGTGCCTTGCCCTTATAGATAGCATGAATTTCCTTTTTCCACTTTCCTTTTATTTAGAAGTGCTGTTAGACTTAGGAGGAAGAGGTAAGGAGTAAGAAAGAAGAGAATTAAAAAAAAAAAAAGTTTAAGAACTCCAGTCTTCTAGCATCACCAGAGGAAAGTAAGGCTTTAGACTAATCACATAGTGGTTTACAATGCTTATTATTCATTTGCTTTCTCTACTTCACCTTCTTTTGAATTCTACTCTCATCAATTCCCCTTTCCCACTCCTCACCTTACCATGAAAGGATTATTGTAGGTGAAAACCTTCTAAACCATCTCATTCAGATTCAGCTGAAATCCTCCACACTGGAAGCCTTTAAGCCTTTATTTAAAGACTTAAAAATATTATCAGCTTCTTACTCCTTATATTTAGCAACTGGCTAGAAGATAAAAAACTATACACTAGAGAAAACACGCAGTTTAACAGAAACCAGCAGGTATGTGGTAGATCATAAACCTATTTCTTTCTTTTAAGGGAATGATTGAGCTGCCCAGCTCCACTATTAAAGTTGGCAGAGGGTGAGGATTCAATGAAAATTATTCTCCTCACCAGACTCTTTTCAAGCATTTCTGAGCAGAGAATGAAAATCATATCCTAGAGCTTCCTATCTAGATGTCATGAGGGTCACAAAGCCCTAGAATTTTCGCAAAGTATTATACAATGGAAGCCACAAAAATAAACGTATATTCCTCCAAAGCCTTAACTTACTTCCTTAGTTTGGATAAAACTGAAGAAGAACAAATAACTATCATTTTATTATTATGGGCTTATGGAGGGGATTAAAGATAAATTGGGAGTTGTTCTCTTTGCAAGGAGGAATCACCCAAAGAAAGGGACTTATTTGTTTTGTTTGTTTTGAGTTTTGTTTTAATTTTTATTTTCCCCTAAAAGCAGAAAGAGGTAATGAATCTACTAGATTGACTTTGATGAATGAGAATTATAGATATAGAGACCAACTAGCATTTTGCATATTCCATACCATTTACCTGAATAATACGAAGAAAAATCATACAAGGTTATATGCCAAAACATCATGCATTTATGATTTCATGATTATAAATTAATTCTAAGCTTCCTTAAAGGAAAATTCACTTCTAAATCCAATCAAGTTCTAAATTTCATACTGTATGATCTTATGAACTTAATCCTACAGAAGTTACATACTTATTTGAGATTTAAAAAGAGTGCCTATCATCACACAGCTAGTAGGGTCAAAAGTGAGCTCTGAACTCTACTTTTTCTGACGTTAAGTCCAAAACTTCATCCATTATGCATACTACTTCTATGATCTACATGTCATAGAAGTTGAAGGAAACCATGACTTTTCCCCTATCATTTGCATTTTTCCTAAGTATTCACTTATCATATTCTATTTTTATTATAATTATTTATGTGTGTTTGTGTGTTTAATTCCCTTTCGTAGGTTAAAGGCTTATAAATGCAGAAACCCTGCCCTCTTTGTTGTTTTCAGTTCCTTTATCACCCCAGCACAGTATTTTACACATGTTTGTTATAATAAGAAAGGGAAAGAGGGAGAGGGAAAAATAACGGAAGAGAAGGAAGCAGAAAAAAGGAAAAGAGGGATGGAGGAAGTAAGATAGGAATGAAGAGAGAACAAAAGGAAAGGAGAGGGGAGGAAAGAGAAGCCAGGAAGGAAGAGGGAAGCCAGGAAGGAAGAAGGGAAAGTAATAAGACAAACTTAAATAATACTATATTTGTCAAACTTTCATCAGCAAGAATGAGGTTTATAATACAACTGCAATGTGAGAAAGTTATTTTTTTACATTTTTAAATGTGTTGTTTAGCTTGTGATTATAAAAGCAAATGAAAAAGAAAGCCAATCAACTAATCAGTTTATACAGAAGAAAAATCATGTTCCCAAAATATCCTTCCCCACAAAAGTAAACTTTTCACCTTTATGATTTAGATAATTACCTCAATTCTACTTTCATTTGCCTAATTAGATAGAAACTTAATGCATAAAAATATTTAGTGAGATCTGGATACATAAATATATATGTATATACATTGTATATTGAGCTATGATATGATGCTATTATCATGTTAGCAACGATTATGAACATGTATATTTCTGATTAATTCATGGCTAGCTAGTTCACTTTATCTCTAGATGTCAAATAATTTAACTGACTGAGTTACTGAAGTAGTTTTGGCCTAGCTACTAACAGCAAGAAAACATGGATTCTTCATCAGCCACTACCACACAATTTATATCAATACTTTGGGTTTTTTGTTTTTTTTTTTTTGAGTTTTGTGTTTTGAGTAGTGTGGATAAGTTCATTTCCCTTGGCAGCCTTACTTTACAGTAATGCACACATTGATAACTAGCTCAGTATTTGGGAGGTTCCAAAGGAAAGTACGGGAGAGAGGAGATATTAAGCTGTCTACTAAACTGAAAATCTACAGAGTTATTGTTCATAAATAGTCCACAAGAACATTTGTAGTAGCGATGTGTCAAAATTATGCATTTCATGTTTCTGTTGTAATTCTTTGAAACCTAGATAGCCTACCATTACCATTCCAGAAAACTGAATCACTTCCATTTGAATTAATTACAAAGGTTCTGAAGATCACCTGGCAAAATAAGGTATTGGGCACTGAGATCCCTTCTTGAGTTAAACTGCTAAGCATTCAAACTCTAATACAGAGTGCACAACTCTGATGAGCTAACCACATTGTTTGAATGTCAAATGTACATGTGTCTAAAAGACTATTTTTTGACAAATTTATTCAAGGCATGCACTCACATGGTAGTAAGAATAAATAATACAAGGATACTCTCAAAGACTCTCTGAAGAAGATAAGAATCAATTATGAGACTTTGGAGACACTGGCAAAGGACTAATGGGAATGATGTGCCCACATCAAAGAAGAGTTTAAGTTCTAAGGGCTAAGGAGAATTACATTTGCTCAGCAGAAAATGAAATGTATAATTTTGGCTCGTCACTACTCCAAATGTTCTTATGGACAATTTATGTGCAATCTGTAGTAGAGTGTGCTGAGTTCATATGATCAACCACAATCAGATATACTGACTATAATATAGTGAAATAATTTTCATCCTTTGAGAATGAAGAATATTCATATCAAAACAAATAACTTGGAAACATAAATGGTATATCCCATGGTCAGGTCTACAATGGAATATTTCTCCTTTTGTGGATTCTACATTTCAGCAGAAAGACGAAAAAACTTGAAAATGTTCAGAGAAGAGTGAGAGAACCTAAACTCATATAGCACTAAAAGGTGCCAGAGAGAACTGGAAATGTTTGGTCTAGAAAAGAGAAGGAATAACAGAGTAATATTGCTCTCCTCAGTTATCTGGATGATTGTCACATGTAAGAAATGTTCTTGGCCTCTGAAGACACAAACATTTATATAATACCTACTGTGTACCTGCCACTGTATTAAATGCTTTACAAATATTGTCTCATTTGATGCTCAGAACAACCATAAGAGCTAAAACCTGTTATTATCCCAAGTTTACTGAGAAAAACTGAGAGGATAAGCAATTTGCCTGGAATCACTCTATAAGTAACTGTATGAGGGTGGATTTGAATTCAGGTTTTGGACTTCAAGCTTAGTGATCTATTCACTGCATTACCGAGCCACTTCGATTAGGACCAAAAATATAATGCATGAAATAAAGGAAATTGGTTCAAGTAAATGATGATGGTGATAAGCAGAACAAGGAGGAGAAGGAAGTGGATGATGATGATAATGATAGCATTTATAAAATGTTTTAAGTTATCCTCACAACAACTATGAGAGGTGGGTGCTATTGTTATTCTCATCTTATAGATTAGAAAACTGAGAAAAGACAGGTTGAATATTTGCCAAGGGTTACATAGCTAGTAAATTTCTGTGGTGGGATTTAGACTTAGGTTTTGACAACTGCAGGTACTACTCCCCATCCATTGAACCACCTACCTTCTGATTAATCTTATTTTACTAATTAGAACTGCCCCAAAACAAACTTGAAATTCTTGAAAATTAAAAAGTCCCATGTCATTGAATTTTTCAAACAAAGCTAAAATATATTTATTTAAGGGGAGAGCATGGGGATTTATTATTTTAATAAGTCCTATAATTGAAATCACCTTCAACTCCAGGTCTATGACATGATATGATATGACTCTCTAATAAAGTGACATTGTTAATTAAATTACATATCTCCTCTGACTAAAATCTATCCTTTATATAGTTGTCTAATGCTAACATCAGAAAACTTTGAAAGACTAAAAAAATAAAATCCTTTGGAAGTAATCCAACTCACTTATAATTTCTTTCTTATGAAACAATAACTCTAAAATTAAGGTTGAAATATCCAATTATTATTTCCCAAGAAATATTTGGGTTAATATTTCATCCCTTTTCTGAGGCTAACACTAAAGTTTCATAAACTTATCAGATTTATGAGAGTTGTAAATAGTTTATTCACTCCTACCAATATATATAAACACTGAACCGGGGAGGGAGGGTAATAGATGTTCATTATGGAACATAAACAATGTTCTGTGCCATTGTTATGATTTACTGATCTATGCTTTCAACCAGAATATCCCAATATAGTATGTATTGGGGCAGTTAACAGATACTAGACTCAATAAAAATGAGAATATGTGGGCATCAAATACATTTTAGAGAATGAGTCTATTTTTATATTCACTCTGAAGAGCAATATTCTTCCCCTCTATAAAGAAAAAAATAGTATCCATTGTGATCTGTTAATCACACAAGCAACTGACTTTACATGACCAAAGACCTAGGAATGTTCTACAACAGGGTGAATTTTCTTAGCAAAAATATCACAGTATTCCCTTATTCAAATCAGATTAATTCAACAACAAGTAATTAAGGATCTACTATGTGCCATACCTTGTTCTAAGTGCTGAAAATACAAAGAAAGATAAAAATATTACATGTTCCCAGAAAGGTCAGAGTCCAATAGAGAAAGCAACATGCATACAAGCAACATAAATGTATAACATGTTGGAAATGATCTGAAAGGAAAGGCACTAACATTCAGGAAGACCAGGAAAGCATTATTGCAGAAGGTAATATGGAGTGGAGATATGAAGGAAGGCAATAAAAGCAAGACACAAGAGTGGTGAATAAAGAGAATTTCAGATATGGAAGTGTCCATTGGTGGCAGCCAGAGAAAACACAAGGAGTTAAGAAGTGGCATTTATTGCTTTAGGAATAACAAGAAGGCCAGAGTCACTGGATTACAGAGTATATGGAAAGTAGTATTGTATAAGAAGAAAGAAAAGGTAGGAAAGGATCAGGTTATGAGGGGCTTTAAAATCCAAAAGATGATTTTACATTTGATCCTAGAGGCAACAGGAAACATTGAAATTCATTGAACTGACAAATGACACTGCCAGAACTGTGCTTTAGGAAGATCACTTTGATAGCCCAAGTGGAGAATGAAACTAGAGGGCATAGATCAACTATCAAACCATTGACATAATCCAGATATGAAACCATGAGAAGCAGCATGAGGATGATGGCAGTATCAGATAGAAAGAGGAATGTCTAAGAGATGTGGCAAAATGATATTAATAAGCATTGCAATAAATTAGATGTGGAAGGTGAGGGAGAATGAGTTGAAGATCATACCTAGATTGTGATGAAAGGGGATTAGGAAGAAGGTGAGGCATTTGACAGTGACAGGGAAGTTTGGAGGAGAAAGTTTGTTTGTTTGTTTTTGGAGGGGGCAAAGGAGCAAATAATTAGTTTGGTTTTGGACATGTTGAGTCTAAGGTTTCTATAGGACAATCACTTTTAGATGTCTAATAGTAGGTCAAAGATGATAACCTTGTGTTCAACAGAGAGATTAGGGTTGGATAAGGAGATTTAAGAATAATCAGGATGAAGAAGATAGTTGAATTCATAGGAATTGATGGATTTACCAAATGAAATAATATAGAAGAAGGGAAGTTATAGTATACTCAATCAGAAAGGCCTCAGTTCATGTCGCAATTAATATAAATTCTCTGCATAAATTTTTGCAAATCTCTTAACCTTTCAATGATCTGTACAACTATCTAAGACTCTAAGCTAGGGAAAAGATGTTGATGTGCATTGCTGGGAAGTATACCCTTACAGGAAGTACTCTAGACCAATGAAATCATAGGTCTAGTTTAGAAACAAACAACACCAAAAAGAACTATAAATTCAATTGATTCCTTATCAACATAATTAAAAGCAATAAGATTGACTAATTTGTTATTTGTTTTTTAATTTTAAAATTGGTGTTTTTATGAGGCAAGGGGTTCATAGGTATTGTATAGTGTCAATATTCAGCACAGTGAAAGGTTGTTGTTGAAGGAATCCTTAGAAAGGAAAACAGAGAACTACTCAAATATTGTAAGATTGCAATGCTGATTGGAACTTGTTTCCTTGTTCTTATTTGGGAGGCTGCATATTGATTCCTATGCAGCAACAGAAGTAACCTAATAAAATGAGCAAGAGAGCCCACTGCAAATGTTTTCCATTACATTTGCTTACGCCACTCTTAAGTCAAAAGGATTTCTAATAATCAGATATATCTTGGCACTAAGCCACAAATTAAATTTTCCAATTTCTTACCTGTGCATCCACTGGATTTCTTATGCCCTTCCACAGCTATAGCTAAACAAGTGATATGATTTTTTTCAGGGCTGCAATATACTCTGCCTAGAACTAAGAACACACAATTCTTGTAGGAGCTTGATTTGAGCTTACTTTTGAATTATATAGTTGAATAGATTCTGCTGGATCCTCTCCCTCATTGAGTAGATGAAAAACAATGGAAATGGAAGTCACTTATTCAGATGTCATAGGGTTTCTTCCTGTATTATTTGAAGGTGTTTCTTCTCCCTCCTCCCCCAGCCATGTAGGTGCTAAAAAGCAAAGGGTAAAATAAGATTGAAAAGCTCATCTCCACAATGAGGATAAGTGAAAAAGGGTTCAGAAGCAGTTTACAGAGACAGAAAATTGTATAGCAGTTCATATTCATTCTCTTTGAATGTACATTTATCACAGTTATTCAGGGACTTCTATCCATAAGCACATGATTCACATGTTTTCTGGGTAAATCTGCTTTCATGTCTTAGTAAAGAGAGAAGCAGTATATAGGAAACAATGGGCAAGAAATTTGCTTGTCTAGACCTTTTATCCACTAGATCTAATATTTCAAAGAGAAAAACACTGAAAAGAAAAAGATATTAAGGGAAGTGAAAGTAATTTTTTGCCTATAAAATCAGAGAATCACAGAGTTTGGAAAAAAACTGTAAAAATCACATAGATCCATTCTAATGGGAAGAAATATTTCTTCTAATACATTTCCTTTAAGAAATTATCTGAATGGTAATAAAGGGGAATCCAATCCCTCCTAAAGAAACTGATCCTGCTTTTCAAGCAGTTCTAGTTAGTAAATCAGCCTCTAAATAAGCTGTCAGTCACTCAAAAAGCATTTAAGTATTCACTACAACTAGCTTCTTAAACTGTGGGTTGGGATCCTATAAGGGGTCTCATAACTGAATATGGAGCTCATAAAATTGTGATTTATTATCAGTAAATGTTTGATTTGCATGCCAATTTTATATACCTATATACCCAAGGTTGAATAAAAATTTATCAGATGAAAAGGAGTTGTGAGTGGAAAAAAGTTTAAGAAGTCTTGCATTATAAAATAGGCATTGTGTTAAAGAGGAAAATATGGGGAGGAGGGGATACTATAAAAGGAAAAACACAACAAAACAAAAAGAAAACCAGACCCTATTCTGAAGAAAAATATATTCTAGTGGGCAAGAGAATGAAACTAGCTATATAGATATATTCAATATGTATATAGAGTAGATGATGATATTCTTGAAAGAAGAAAGAATTGTGAAAATTTTGTTGCTCCTAACAATGTTCCTGACCTCTGATGTCAGGAATTAAAAGATGAATCCTTCCTTCTTATGAAAGGCTTTATTAATGAACTTTGTATACCCAACACTTGAAAAATCTCTTTATTTAGAATATCAGTGCTATCCATAAGCAGTATTATGTACCCACAATATGCAGATCATTTTACTTAGGACTGAGGAAAGAAAAGATATATAAAAAGACTATCTTTACCTTTATTTTTCTGTTTCATGAACTTGATTAAATATTTTTCTATATGTGGGACTCTTTTGTGAAAATCATTTGTTATGTCTTGTTTTTGTGCATCTCAAGTAGATATGTTTATTCTACCAAGTAATAACATGTAAATCAGCATATTTACATGGAAGCATAAATAGAAACTTCTAGAGTGGGCATTTAAATGGAAAAGACAAAGTGATCATTTAAAAATTAAGATATATGGATTACTTGCTGTGGAATAGAGTGGGGAAGGGAAGATGAAAAATTTGGAACACAAGGTTTTGCAAGAGTGAATGTTAAAAACTATCTATGCACTTGTTTTGAAAAAGCTTAAAAATTAAGATACAGAAATAAACAATCCCTAGCCCTCACTGCCTAAAAACCAGGTGTTTCATATGTCTCAGCCCTCCCCCAGAGTTCTAAGGTACTCTTTACAAAGTTGGGAGTGTCTGGGTTCTCTGTAAATGCGCTGCAGCCACCACCAATGGTATTTGCTCAAGTATAAAGGATCTCCTGTATTCCAGTTCTATTTAGCCTCTAAGAATTGGCTGAGATTTTACAAGGAAATGTTTATTTTAAGGTTTAGTCACACGTAATTCCCCTCAATATGTGGTAAGAATAATCCCCCATCACTGTCACCCCAACTCGGTCTCTGGAAAGAGCAAAGGGCTTAGGCTCATAGCTTATTTTCATTGTTATATATAACACAGTTTCTATTCCAAGTCCAAATACTCTCCCCACCCCAGGCTCAAGATACTCTTGCTTCTCAGGGCTTCCCTGCCAAGTTGAATGCCTCTAATGTCCCCTGTGCAATTTGGGCTCCCAGATCATTATGGTTTGAACCCTGGTGGGGATCATCATTGGCACCTAAACAAAATAGAAACAAAAATCTCCAGGCTTCTTTCTCAGAATAAAGATAAAAGAAAGAGAAAGCTAGGGAGGAAAGTCCTTTCCCTTTCACAAGTTCAGGTGAAGTTGTGTTCATGCTGTGGCTGAATTTTGATCTTCATCCTGTGGATGCATAAGGAAAGAACAAACAACAGAGGGAAAAAATCTATTCCAGTCTGGTCAGTTTGTAGAGGCAGCTTGTTCTCGTTATTGTAGCCAGGGAAAGAAGGCTGCTCTCATCCATGTGGTAGGGACACAGAGTGCCTCTATTCTGGTTGATCAGGGCATGTCTAGAACAAATGTCCTTACAGTGCGCCTCTAGTTTAAGTTATTTGGATATGCTACAAGTTGCAATCAAAAAAGTAAAAAAAAAATACAATAAAAATAAAAAGAAATTCACAGATAGTAAAATAGGTAAATGTTAATGCAGGAAAATATAAACATAGGAAGATAAGTAGGGGTGCTTGTAGGCAGAGGTGAAAAGGGAATCCATTCTAGACCAAATGGCAGACTAAATTAAATGGAAAAATATATGAAATAAGACATAAATGTAGGAAGCAGTCAGATTATTGTGGATTTTAAATACCAACATGAGGATTTTGTATTTTTTTTTCTTGGAGGCAGAAGAAAGATTTTGCATACAGGAATAAATAGCTAAGTCTGCTACTGAATGGGTGATTTTGTTATTTTTTCTGATCTTTGATCTTTATATTTCTGAACTTTAGTTTCATAACATTTAAAAATAAACATTATAAGTAAAAGGAGAGAGTCAGAGACAAGATAGAAAGATACAGTGTGTGTGTGTATGAGAGGGGTGGGGGAGAGAGGAGGGTGGGGGGAGGGAGAGACAGAGAGAGAGAGACAGAGAGAGGAAGATAGGGAAAAACAGAATCAGAAACAGACAGAAACAGATTTAGACAGAGACATAGAGAAATAGGGAGAGATAGGGACAGAGAGAGACAGACACAAAGAGAGAAAGGGGCATAGAGAGACAGACAGTGAGATACAGAAACAGAGACAGAGAAAGACACATGCAACTTCTCAGGTTCTCAGGACAGATATTAAGAAACTAATAGTCCTTGGAGAGCTCACCATGGGCCCAACTTCAGCAATTCATGTTTAACTATCCATGAACTTAAAATCAGGCTCTAGTTAAGAGAATCATAGGAACTATTTCATAAGAAACCACCTTCTGGAACAAAATTTTCATTCATTATTTAGAATGAAATATTTATCTGGTTAGACAACTGGTATAAGCTAGTTTTCTTTGTTTTTCCAAGACAATGCTCTTCTAGGAAGTAGGTTCATTCACGAGCAAAGATCAATAATTAGAAGGTTATTTAGGAGCACAGATCTGGAGCAAAAGGGGCCTGTTCATTTTTTTAAGGTGGATTTTCATCAATCCATTAAAATGACTAATTATTATTCTTCCCTTCGGGAATATTTCTCTTCTTGTAATAGCTCCTAGCCATTAGAATCTGAATACTCATTCCCCTAGAGAATGCTGGAGAGAGTCATATTTGCAAGTTATTACTCTGACTTTCTTTTTTCTACATTCCATTTAGACTATAATTCTTCTGTTATGACATTATGTTTAAAATTATAATTAATTATAAGATAATTTATCTTGCATTTCTTGCATTTTCATCTTCTTATTAGAATTTTAGAGGCGCTCTAGTTCTTTGGAGAAATTTGGAAGCACATTTCTTTCATTAAAGACACTTATTCACAAATTGTCTCTTATGATGGGTACTTATGCAGGCAGCTAATTTCATTAATTTTATCTTGAGATTTTCTGGCTTATATTTTAAAAGTTGACATATTAAGACATCTTCCCCATGTTCTGGGAGTGCAGACTGTTTAGAACCTTTAAACTTCTTCTGTACTGATAACAACTAGTAGGAGCTCTATATTTAACATTACACAGAAATTGTTAATATGGATGAGTTAAACTTTGATTCTATGACTCTCTTTAGCTATAACTTTATTGTTCCTCTTGTAAGAAGTTATCAAATGAGTTATCTGAATTCACTACATCTATTTCCTTGTTTAGATTCATTCCTTAACACCTATAATACTAAAATAGCCTTCATAAACAACATTAACAGTATCCTTACCTCAAATCCATTTTGTACTCCCCTTCTTGTTATAATATTTGCAAATATTGACATCTTCTTGGTAACTCTTTTCTACTTTAGCTTTTATGACTCTATATTCTTATTCTTAGAATGGGTCTTTACGTCTCTTTCACTCTCTTTCATCTAAAAAGTGAAAGGATCACTTTTGGGTATTCTACAAGTTGCAATCAAAAAAGGACTAAATGATCTCTGAGGTCATTTTGAACTTGACTCATATAATTATATATTATATGATATTATTATTATATGTTATGTATAATATATATGTCATAAAATGACTAAAGTCCTGGGATTTGTACTTTATGTAGATAGATTCTTATCCTTGAAAACAATCTGCATTGATCATCAGCATTGAACAAGAAAATAATTTTGAATTACATATGGGGGAGTTTAAAGGGAAGTGAAGTTGGCTAGAGAAAGACTGAAAGTAAAGAGCTGGGTCTTCAAGAGTTTAGCAACAGCAGCAATAGCAACAACAAGGTCTGTTAGCAAGGACTTAACAATAAAGAGCTAGAAAGAAACAATATCCTATGAATAATAACTGAAAGGAAAAACCAAAAAGAGAAGCTGAAATGTGATCTTAGATCTGGGGCAGAGAAAGAAGTCACTTGGGAGTAGGAAAGGTTATCATGACCTGAAAGCATCTTGCCATTGGGGATTGATCGAAACTCTATGTTGTACCCACATCATCAAAACTAAGAGAGAACTAAGTATAGTTCTCTCAACAACATTAAATATCAAAAAAGTCTCCCTTTCCTCAAGATTACCAGTCCCAGTCCCTATCTAATAAAAGGCATTTAATAAAATAGATTGTTTCTTTCATCTTTAAAAAAAAAATGGGTTAGCTTGAGAGAGTTTTGTCTACTAATTTATAAATGAGTTGCAATCTATAGTGATGGATAGAATTTCCACTAGAGGAGTTCCTAATATTGACTAAATCATTTCCTCTTAGTGTTTTAAGTGTTCTAGGATTTTGTAAAAGTTATATTTTTACAATGAAGTATCAGAGTATCTAAGAGGCAGCAACATATGAGGGGGTGCAATTTTCAAAGCTTATCTAGTTTATATAAATGCTTCTAACTCTTCTTTGAGTTAGAAGTTTATCCCATGAAAAAAGTTTTTAAATTGTACATACATAGATATATTAGCTATAGCAAAAACCTCAATATTATACTGGAAAGCTCTGTTCGAATTAATATTATAGTTTTATATTAGTGTTTAAAGTTTAAATCAAAACATTGAAAGAAATTTGATGAACCCAATTATCCATTCATTTGAATTAACTGTCCTTGATTATTGAGAATGTTTTTCCTATTTAACCTAAACTTTTAGAGTCTCTGGCTTCTTTCAAGACTTAGTTCAAATACCATCTCCAGCAAGAGACAGACCTTTACAATTCTCCCTAACTACCTTGTCTTCTGAGTTAAATTTCCACCTACCCTTTGTTTTTTATGTTCCTCTTAATATATTTTATCTCCTCCATGAAAACTTAACCCATTAGAGGACAGGGATTATTTTTGTTTTAAATATAGATTTCTATGGCTTATCAGAGTGGCTGTCACATAATTAGTAGTTAATAAATATTATGGAATGAATTTATTCACATTAAAAAACATACACAGATTCAATTGCAAGAGTTCATGGAAGAAGAATGACGGGCATCATTCCATAGAGGTAAAATGACATTGTTTCCAAGGGAATCCTATTTTTAGCTATTTTAATGCTTACTTTTTATGCTTTTATTCCTTCCCCTTAGAAGAAAGAATCAAAACAAAAACCAGATTCCTCCCATTTTTACACATTTGAACTTATATTTGAATATATATTCATTTTCAGTGCATAATGATCTTTTTTGACAGTATAAAAACAACTATGCTCTCATTAATTTTAATATTAATTCAACCTCACAAACACTATAAAAATCACACTGGAGTTATGATTCCCTTCAAAAGATTTTTTGTTCTTCACTTTAAACATTGAAATCTTCCTGGTGAATAAATAAATCAGTTTAAAAAAAACTAAAGTATAACATGTAAACATTCATCAGTTCGTTAAAAAAAATCCTCAAAGATATGCTATAAAATGGGCACTCCATTTCATTATAAAATGTCAATATCTAAAAATAAAAAAGGTCACTGGCTTCCATTTACCTGACAGGGATATAATAATGCACACACCTTCTATCTCCCAGCTGTATTTTCTCCCCAAGCTTAAGATGGACTCTGCAATTTTCTCGTCAAAGCAGAAACCAGATATTTCCAGCTAAATGGCAAAATGGTAAGGTGAGTGTCTCACCATTACAAGGAGAAAATCTATCCCCACACCATTTCACAGCAGACTTTTACATACATTATTCAATAGAAATAGTTTTAACTATAGCAGTTGTCCAAAAGAGAAAATCAGTATATCACAGGAAGACACCACTTTGGAAACAATCAGGTATGCACAGTTAGAAAAATGGTTAACAGCCAGTTGTTTTCAAAATAACCAGGTGAGAATTGAATGCATAGAGATATAGCTATCTGAATCCAAATTTTCATACTGTGCTAATAGTTGGAGGACTGTTGTATTTGTAGTTAAAAGTTTCCTCAGATTCTAGTTTAACTCACATAATCTCTAGGAATTTTATTCTAACTCCTACTCACACAAATGCCATTGATAGAAGTCCTTTCTAGTGTGTTTCTCCCCCCGGGAAATCTATCGAGAAGTAGTCATTCAGCTTTAAATAGCTTTTTTTTAAAAAAATGAAATATTTACTAAAGTCTACAATAAGAACCTGAAATTTGTAGTGTCCAGAAGAAAGCTTGGTCTGTCAGCCAGACAGAATTGGCTTCTAATCTGTGAATAGCTGAAACTGAATGGGACAGGAGACAGGAAACTGGAGACAGGACAGTGAGGAATCAAACAGAAGTTTAATTTCAAAGTGAGGGAAGCAGCTTGCAAGCAAGGAGACAAAATAAACACATGTGTCTGGGTCCCATCCTTGGGGGAGGGGAGTACCTGTTTAAGTGTGACCAAATCTCAATGGCTGCACAATGAACTGTAGCCAGCAACAATGGGACAAGTTTGATTCATAGCAGTTTCGTGATTAGAAGGTTGATCCAGCAGGTACTTGAAAGAGCTCAAATAATGCCTGGTAGTGGTCAAAATAAAGCAATACATTAATTATATGAAACAATTCCAGCATTTGGTTGTGATTGAGATCATCCAAAGGGTGAGTGCAAAGGTTTGTTAATATGGCAAGTTCAGGACATAGCTTCCTTGCTGGGCCTTAACTCAGGAAAACAGGATATTGCCTAATATTTTTAACAGGTCTTAGAGAGTATATGTGGCAGAGGTAAAGCATAGTTCTCGGTTGCCATTAGTCTTTAATACTTATTTTTTTCCCCCAAACATTTTCACCTTAAACATTGTGAATTTATATCCTGATGGTTCTTGATTGTTTGTCCTGATGCAGACTCTGTCATTAGAAGATCTGAGAATGTCATTTACAACACTAAGAGGAGAATAGTAAATCCAATATCCTTTGAATTCTTCAGAGCAGGGAAGTCTTTCTATGATAAAACATGGGGGGAGGAAAATGAGATTTAATGAAAAACAAAGCCTCTCCTTCTTTCCCTTCCCTAGATAGCCTCTTCTCAAAAATTTCAGAGCATAATTCTATACTCACTCCAATTTCTGGAATTAAATTTTCTAATTGCTTGATGTGTTTTATATAGAACTCAGAGGGCATAATGATACCTCTCCCCTCCCCAACTGCATTGTAACAGACCTCTGATTTATTATCATTTCATTGTATCCAATTGTTTTTAAAGTATTTTCCCATTTATTCTTAAGATCTGTGATTGATTGATTAATTGAAATGTGTTTACATCCAGTTAGATATAAAGGAAATTTAAAATGTTATTTCAAACATGTTCTTTTACTAAGATTATTGCATTAGAGAGAAAAGATTTTAGCAGCTAACATTTTACATATGAGGAAACTGAAGCTTAGAGAAGTATATGTGATATGACTAAGGTGAATACATCATATCAATAATGGGATTTGAACCCAAATCCTCTGATTGCAAGATCAATGATTCTATTAGACCAAAAAAGGAATCTGAGTATAGTAGGGGGTAGAAGAGTTGTGAAAGATTCAGAAAGATGGGGTCAAATTATTTTGCTGTCATTTAGAGTGGAACACTGGACAAATCAATTAACCTCTCAGTATCCCAGACAACTCCCTGAGGTTACAAAGAAGTTACAGATCTGCATCTATAGGCATTTCACATAGTAATTAAGAAAAAAAGAAATCATCTCTGAAGAAAAAGAAACAAAAATCAGGCCCAAAGTATTTAGGCATTTTCTCAGATATATGAGGTCTATAAAATATCTGGTGTTAAAGAAAGCATATTATTTTCCTGGAATATCAATATTTATTGAATTTACTATAATGCTTTTTAATTTTATTACTTTGGTATTTTGAACTTGATAAAGAACCAAAAAAAGAAAATGTCTACATACAAAAGATAGAAAATTAGCATTGGATATAAAATTATGAATCTCATTTATACACATATATATAACATATACATATTTAAGTGCATATCAAATTTTATACACGTTTCAAACTTCCCTCTAATTCTCATTATCTATTAATTTTATTTTTTAAAACACATTTAAGCAAATAAAAAAACTGACAAAAATTTAATGACTATTTTTTGAATAGGATATTATTTGCTTTTCAAGGTTTCTCCTTCAATAAATCACCAGTTCTGCAGTAGAGTTCATGGCACATATAGAACCATAAAACAATACACTACCTCTTGAAGAATTTCCTATTATTATTTCATGCTTGGCTGGCTTTGGGGATAGCTCTTCCCAAATGCCAAATAGGAAGAAGTGCCAGGTTTGCTAGTTGTGGAGATCTCACCTCATCTGAGAGATAAACAGGGCCTTGGGATCCTTGGTTCCTCTGGGCACCATAAAGTTGGCTACTTCACCCAGATATCTAACCAAGCTCATTTTTAAAGGAAATTCAGCTTAAAATGCTCAAAATCAAAATGTTTAAAGCCAAGTTATGTATTAAAAGGTCATGACTTGGCTTCAAAACAAGACAAACCAAAAAACCCCCAGAAAACTGGGTTAGGGTTAGTCCCTAGGTCCCTACAGAACTTTTCCTAAGGGACTTGCCATTTCCTTGCTATGATAATAGCTAAAAAAGCAGAATGAGGAATGACCTCTGATGGAAGAAGAGAGGAATATGAGTTGGTGATCAGCAGGTGCTTCTATTCAGTTAACTACAACCTCATTGGTGGGGGAAGTGGGATATCTGTGAAGAAAGACATGAGATGAAACTGAAAGCCACGAACCAGTTACCCTGGAAACATTTAGTACTCGAATTCTTATAAAAATGAACGTGGAAAACAAGCATGTAATTGAAAAAAAATTCTACTAAGTACAATCAATAAATAAAATTCATATAAAACTTTACAGATATTTGATATTTTGTGTAAAACACAATGAATACTAAGTAAGGGAAAGAGAGAGAGAATTAGGAATAGCACCAGAGAAGAAAATGAAAGAGAGTTGAACACACACATAAACACTAAGGCAAGACTGACATCAGTGAGTTGTTCCTGGTAGTTCCATGCCACAATCCTAGAAAACCAGGGAGCGAGGGGCAGTTCCCAGTTGACTGGCCCAGGATTCTAGCCACAGGTTACAGAAGACAGGTCTCAAGATGTCATTTGTTATTGATTCCCTGACAACACAGGAGGTTCAGTGACTCCAGGAGGTTCACATTCCAGTGCTTCCATTGCTCCCTGCTCAAAATTTAGAACTATAATGACTTCCATTAATACAGAGAACAGATTGCTGGGATACCTCACTTTTTGCTAAGATAGAGTTTTCAAAAAAGCCAGGCTACCACAAATACTTTTATTAAATTGTATCGAGTAAGATGATAAATATAGATACCACTTTCAGGGGGCAGTATGGGATAATATGAAGAGATAAAATGAGAGTTCAGAGATCTGAGTTCTAATCCTGATTCTGCCAGTAACTTTTTTTTTAATTAAAGCTTTTTTTTTATTTTCAAAATATATGTATGCATATGCATATATTTTCTACATTGAATTTTCAGCATTCACTCTTGCAAAACTCTGTATTCCAAATTTTCCCTTTTCTTCCCACACCTTCTCCCCTAGATGGCAAGTAATCCAATATATGTTAAACATGTGCAATACTTCTATACATATTTCCACAACGATTATGCTGCACAAAAAAAATCAGATCAAGAAAAATTAGGAAGAAAACAAAATGCAAGCAAACAACAAAAAAGAGTGAAAATCCTATGTTGTGATCCACACTCAGTTCCCACAGTCCTCTCTCTGGGTACAGAAGGCTCTCTTCATCACAAGACCATTGGAATTGTCTACCACTAATTTTGAACAAATCATTTTCACTCCTTTAGTGCTCATTTTTCTTCCTCTGTAATAGGAAGAGTTGGCAAGATGACTAAAGTCCTTTTAAATTGGGAAACTTAAGAATATGGAAAGACCAATACAGTATCCAGAGGGGACAGTCTAAAGAGAGAAACAAGCTGTTATTGCTAGTAACTATTACTTATCAGAATAAGCAAACCAGGGACCTGAGCAGAGTGCACAGAGAAATTCAGGTTAATGGTGAAGATGCTGAGCTATCTAGTCTTTGCTCTCTTCCACAAACGGACCTTAAAAGACATAAGGGATGTGGGGTGTGTGTGTGTGTGTGTGTGTGTGTGTGTGTGTGTGTTTGAAACCATCCAGTCATCCATTCATGATGCACATCTCTCCTCCATGGCACATATCCATTATCAGCAGGGCCAGAATATACTTCTATTATGCTTTTCTCATGCCATTAACTTAGTTCCAAGTTTTCTAGCGTTCTCTGAGATGACCTTAGATTTACAGTAAAAAAGAAAAACATACTGTTTGTGCTGTGACCAATGCCCAGGGGTTCTTTGCAACTCTTCATCATTTTTTCAACTTCAAATTTTGCCAAAGCAAAGACTTTGTCCTCAGAGATAAGGTCAGTAGAGATTTTTTCACACTGACTGAGAATGGCATCTGCATTTGGGGACAGAAAGGACTCATTACTGGCAGTTAGCTTTTTAAAAAAGTTTTTCAGGGAACACAGTTATTAAGTATCTATTGGGTATACATCTCTTCCTTGTTCCAACCATCAGATCTGTCTCAGCACTGGTTGGCTCAGCACTATGCATTTTAAAAAGGAATTCATTGGCACTTTCTTTTTCTTTCTTTTTTTTCTTTGGGGGGGAATGGGATAATTGATATCATTGATATCTCATATGTCTTCTTCCCTTATGCTATTTTTTTCTTATGAAGGGAATGCCATAAAATAAAACCTTCCTTGTAACAAGATAACATAGTTAAATGAAACAAATTAATACATTGGCAATACACATTGACTAGAACAGAAAATAAGTCTCATTCTACATTTCTACTTCATTACCTCTCTGTCAAGAGATAGTTAAAATAATTCATCACCTGAATTTATTACTGAATACAGTTTTCTGATTGGTATTCTTGTATATCCCAAAGAATCAATATTTGTTAGTATTGATGAAGCAAAACCTTGATTAAATTACTCATATTTAAATTATTGCATATGTGTAGGATAGACTATCCCTTAAATCTATGAGCTGTTGAAGTTAATACTAGAACAATCAAATTTGCTTGATTTATCAGAGGGAGAAAAGGAATAGAGTACATTAGATATATGTAGTCTTAAGATTAAAATATTTTGATTTGAAGAGCTATAATTTAATTTAAAGAATTCCTAAAAAATATTTCTTAAGTTTTAGTCTGAAATCATCACCATATCACTTTCATTGACATGTTAGAAATGTGATTTGCCATGTTTTTTGTCAAGTTTATGATCAGGCTATTAACTACAGTCTATAAAGATAAATCTTTTCAGTTGACTCATGTGGAGCTGTCAAGAAAGTATAACAAAGAGTGTTATTTTCTTTAAACTTGTTTACTAGTTGAAGTCTTTGAATTATGCCATTGGGAGTTTTCCTTTGTTACCTACAGTTCATCTTAGAAGGAAGTGTGCTTTAATTTGGGTGGCTAGTGTCAATGGCCGATCAGATTGAAGTTTAAACGGACAAGAGTAGTCTTTGAACTTACATTTGAAGGAAAATACTTTTAAAGGGGTTTTAAGGCTATTTGCTAAAGCATTAAAAGTTCTCTTTGGATTATCCAAAATATGTTCTCCTACAGAGTTTCCATTTGATAAGTGGCATAAGGTAATGATTATTTTGATAAAGGTACTATGCTATAAATATTGATAAATGATTTAATAATTCAAAAAGCATTTATTAACCACTTACTACATAGAACACCACTGATTTGCATTAGAAACAGTAGGTTATAATTGAAAGAATATACTTGAACTCAAGTAATTTGGGTCAGACTTCTGGCAGTGCCATTCCCAAGTTGTGTAAGTAGTCACAAATTTTAGTCTGTCTAAGCCTCAGTTTCCTCATCTATCACCTGGCAGTAATAATGCTTAAATTACCTTCCTTATAACATTGTTGTGAGGAAAAGTGCTTTGGAAAGTTCTTTTTACACGTGAATTATTATTATATCCTTAGGAAATTATAGGAGGTCTGGCATGTATATCTAGACTGGAAGGAATCCGATGCACCTGCAAAAGTCCTTGCATACATGGATTCTGCTTTCCTCTGACAAAGCTTTATGGAAGGCTGAAATAGAGATAGAATAGAATATAATTTGGGGGCTTTCCAAAAGCCTTAATTGTTTAAAGACAAGGTCTTGGCCTGGCATGGGGAGGTAATACTCTTACATAATTAGTCTACAGATAGCTAGATGATGCAAGGAATAGAATACTGGGCCTGGAGTCAGGAAAATCTGAGTTCAAATTCAGCCTCCAACACTTTCTAGGTTGGGTGACATCACGTAAGTCATTTAATCTCTGTCTACCTTAGTTTCCTCAGTTATAAAACATAAAAATAGTACTACCACCTAGCGTTACTTTGAAGATCAAATGAGATGATATTTATAAAGTGCTTAGCATTATGTTTGGAACATAATATGATTTTAACAACTGTTTTTTTTCCTTCATTCTTTTCCCCAAAATGTTTTTTTCTGATTTTGAAAGGAGCAAAAATTTATGAATTTTTATAGCAATACATACATTTAGAGCAGGACCAGGAGATCATTATATACTTCAACAACAATACTATATGATGACCAGTTCTGATGAACCTGGCCAACCTCAGCAACGAGATCAACTAAATCATTTCCAATGGAGCAGTAATGAACTGAACCAGCTACGTCCAGAGAAAGAACTCTGGGTGATGACTAGAAACCATTACATTGAATTCCCAATCCCTATATTTATGCCCACCTGCATTTTTTATTTCATTCACAAGCTAATTGTACAATATTTCAGAGTCTGATTCTTTTTGTACAGCAAAATAATGGTTTGGTCATGTATACTTACTGTGTAGCTAATTTATATTTTAATATATTTAACATCTACTGGCCATCCTGCCATCTGGGGGAGTGGGTGGGGGGTAAGAGGTGAAAAATTGGAAGAAGAGGTTTGGCAATTGTTAATGCTGTAAAGTTACCCATGCATATAACCTGTAAATAAAAGGCTATTAAATTAAAAAAAAAGCAATACATACATTTAACTGGGAAATACTTGCTTTCTGTACATAAAACTTTAGCATAATATAGTAAGTGTAATACATATTTATTAAGAGAGGGTTCTGTTTTAAGACATGAGTTGAACTAGATGGCCTCCGAAATCTTTTCCAACTTTCAGATTCTATAATTTCATTTTTTATTTCTAGTTCCTTCCTCCCATTTCTGCCAGGCAGTTCACCCACTGCTTGGCAATCATCATTGCACTTAATTCTTCAAATGAGAAAATGTGCTTCCTAATCCTTTGATATAAAAATTGGAAGCTAAGGGGGAAAAAAATCTATTTTAAAAGTACAACTTAGAATCAAAATCATATTCATTGTAAATGTTTTCTTGGCAATTTACTTGTCATAAATGTCTATTGTACTGACATTCTCTGCAGGGAACAGTCTATGTTTATTCTGCATGTACTTATGAATTTGTAAAAAGGCACAATGACAATAAAGGTAGAAATATTATGACTTGCAACTTTCAAGATTGTAAAATTTGTTTTGGTTCAAATGAAGCTTTTCAAAGTTTGAACTAAATCCAACTTTAGCAAATGAAGCATGTTATAATTTATTTTTTTTAAACACGTGGAGCATCAAATTGATTTGAAATTAGTTGACTGCCCAAAGATTTTAAGATCAGTTGCAGTTGTTACATATAATGAAGTAGTACCTTTCAAGGTGAGATAATGTAGAAAGAGGAAATTAGAACAATTATATATAACCTATGTGAGACAGAGAAATGCCTTTTAGAATAAACACATAGCAAGAGACTGAAGTGTGAATACGATTATGTATGTATGTAGGAGATAATCAATGAAAACTGCTGTGGAAAAAACATAAGTTATTACTGTCTCATTTAAATGTCATGCATTTATTAATATTGTCACATTATAAATCACATAGATTGTAATTTATCTTATTATCTAAGGCAATCAGACAAACCAATCAGTGCTTTGATTTATAGTGCAGGAAGTGACTACTTGGGAAACATGATTATCAAAAAAAATGTTTACTAAAAGGATATATAGGAATAGATGGAATTAAGGATATTTTCACTATTGAGTGCAGTCACTGCAGGCTTATTATAAGATACATGAAATAACCCTGGGTCCTAAATTCCTGATTCTAGTGTTTACAGTGGACTCCATTAGTCAGGGGGTGTAAGGCAGAAATCAAGATACTCCTTCAGTGAATAACCATACTTCTTTTCTGAAGAAATCCAATAGCCTCTGAAACGGGATAGCTTATACAACCCTTACCCCATGAAGAAAATGGAAAAATCAGTAAGTTAGTCATGATATATATTTAAGTGCTTACTATGTGCCATGATCTCTCTTAAGTGCTGAGTATAGAAAGAAATAAAAAAACACAGTCTCTTCCCTCAAAGAATCCACATTCTAAAGGGTCATAAATAAATATATGTGTGTGTATATATAAATATAGAGAAAAATAAAGGGAGAGATAAAGAGTAACTGAGAAGTAATCTCAGATGGAAGGCACTACAGGTAGATGGTAAAGGGTATTATGGAACTTCTACAGAAAGTAAGATTTAAGCTTAGTGTTCAATAGGAAGATGCCAGGTTCTGGAGGAAAGGAGAGAGACCATTCCTGGAATGGGAGATGGCCAATGAAAAGTTATAAAGTGTAGAGGTGAAGTGTTGTGTATTAGGGATAGTAAGAATACCAGTATCATTGAATTATAGTGAATCCTATCTTGAATGGGAGTGAAGTGTAAGAAGTCTGATTAAAAACACAAGGTTACTGAGACCAATATGATAGGGAAGTTCTCAGGGAATGGAAAAAAAAGTACAGCCCAGCCTGGCACCCAACTAGGGGCTTTGTCAGTGTTCTACGAAGTAATGTCCTCATTGTGAAGACGTTGCTCAAAGAGGAGGAATGCTATTAGAAAACAAAAAAAAAAAAAACAGGAAAAGATAAGTCAGATAGACCAAGTATATATATATATATATATATATATATATATATATATATATATATATATACAGAATAAGCCTGTGCTAGATGAGATACAATTGTGAGAGCACTGAAAAACTGATATGCATGATCTATGAATATCTGAAGGAAAAGAAAATAGAAAAGCAATGGGAAAAATCTCAGATATCTTTAATACTGAAAAAGGTGACCAAGATAACAACATATAACTAAATTATATGCATCTTCTCTCATCTATATAAAATCTTTATGTCATTTACATGTAAATCAAAAACCTTGCTTGAACAATTACTTCTTACCAGAAGGTACCCAGTGAAGGTGTTAGGTAGTGAAAAGTCAAGTTTTTCAATCAATATTCAACTGTGGGTCAAAATACCATTTCACAATGAATTCAAAAAAGAAGAGAGTGAAAGATTCCACTTTGTTTACTGTTAGTTGATTACAAATTTATTTTTAAAAGCTTTGTTCTATTGAACAAAATATTTATAAATCAAAATTAAAATAGAAATCAGTCAATCAGTAACCAAACAATAAGCTTTAATATAGGCAGACACATGTTAAGCACCTGGGATTCAAATATAAGTATTAAACAAAACAGTCCATGCTTTTAAGGAGTTTATTCCAGTGGTGGAAGACAACATATCATATTCTAGTGATTGGCCTTTCTTATTATTTCCAATTTATCTAGTTTATATCTTTTTTTTTGTATATTGCTATTTGTATGTGATCTCTCCTGTTCAGCTGTGAGTACTGTGAGAGTAGAGATTTTTTAAGCTTTTTTTTTGACATCCCCATGTGAAACACAATATCTCTCATGTAATAGAAGCAACTATCTGAACTTGAGTATTTGAGAAAGTATTTTCTTTTTGTTGTTGTTGAGAAAAGTCAGCATAAATCATTTTATTACAATAATAAAACTTGAAACTCATGTGTGGTGGAAGAGGATAGGTTATAGAAGTTTCTCTTACCAAATCACTACATAGGACAGCAAATGAGAGTAGGATCCAGACAAAAGGAAGGTTGGGGGGAATAGATAGGGAACCAACAATAAGGAAATTGAGCATCAAAACAAATGTTGAAGCTATGCTAACTAATATCAGTATTCTTTTCTTTTTGTGAGAGGAAAGGGATGTTGGGATTATAGATAACACATAAGTGATAGTCTATGAACATCACTAAGTTTTTACTATATTGGAAATTTCTGCAAAGAACACTTTTTTATTATAGCTTTTTATTGACAGAACACATGAATGGGTAATTTTTACATTATCCTTTGCACTCACTTTTGTTCCAACTTTTCCCTTCCCCTAGATGGCAGGCGGTCTTATACATGTTAAATATGTTATAGTATATCCTAGATACAATATATGTGTGCAGAACCATACAGTTCTCTTGTTGCACAAGAAGAATTGGATTCAGAAGGTAAATATAACATGGGAAGAAAAACAAAAATGAAAGTAGTCCACATTCATTTCCCAGTTTTCCTTCTCTGGATGTAGCTTATTCTGTCCATCATTGATCAATGAACTGAATTAGACCTTCTCTTTGTCGAAGATATCCACTTCCAACAGAATACATCTTCATACGGTATTGTTGTTGAAGTATATAATGATCTCCTGGTTCTGCTCATTTCACTCAGCATTAGTTCATGTAAGTCTCTCCAAGCCTCTCTGTACTCATCCTGCTGGTCAGTTCTTACAGAACAATAACATTCCATAACATTCATATATCACAATTTACCCAACCGTTCTCCAATTGATGAGCATCCTCTCAGTTTCCAGTTTCTAGCTACTACAAAAAAGGGCTGCCACAGGCATTTTGGCACATACAGTCCTTTTCCCTTCTTTAGTATCTCTTTGGGATATAAGCCCTATAGTAACATTGCTGGATCAAAGGGTATGCACAGTTTCATAACTTTTTGAACATAATTCCAAATTGCTCTCTAGAATGGCTGGATCAATTTCTTCATCTGAAAATTGTCTGTTCATATCCTTTGACCATCTATCAATTGGAGAATGGCTTGATTTCTTATAAATTAGAGTCAATTCTCTATATATTTTGGAAATGAGGCCTTTATCAGAACCTTTAGCTGTAAAAATGGCACACAGCACTTTCAATTTAACAATTCAAATTGTTGAATTATGGTAAATGTGAAGCTTTGGTAGCTACTGGAGATTTAAAAAGTCTTCCAAATCCATTAGATAACTAAAAGATAGGGAGAAAGAGGGACATTAGACATTAACAAAGTAGATTTATGTTGACCAGAGTTGTGTTGTAGATAAATACCAAGGGATATCTCCAACAATGCATCAAAAAATCTCCTTTCAAAAGGCAGACATTATGAGGTGAAGGAAAAAGGAGCATTAGGTGGTTAAAACATCTTTTCCTTTCCTACCTTCATTTTGGACAGGGTGACTAATACACTCAAAAGAAATCATTCAACATGGAGAATATGTAAGCCCTTGATAGCTCCATGATCACTATAGCTTTTTAGCAGCAGCAACAAAAATAAAAATACAAGTCAAATAAAAATAAATTTTGCAGAATGAAGAGTACAAATAAGTCTTATTCTAGAGGTAGGGTGTAGGGTGTGATAAAGGAAGACTAGTATTTCCTTTTTGTCAGGGCTGCTGGAGCCCTTTTCAGATCTGTTTTTCATCTTTCTACCTGATACCCTAACTCTCACTTTTGACTCCAATAAGCTGTTGCATGTGCACTGGCCACACCTCAGCAAACAATTTCAGCAGCTTGAAGATAATCAAGTGGGCTGCAAAACCATTGGTGAATTATGTTGAGTTAGTTATCTGCTTACCAAAGCATGTGAAGACTTCCCTGAGTAGAAAGGATGACTGAGAACAATTTGTTACAATTACCAGAAGGTAACTGAAGCAAATACTGTGGAGTGCTTAAAGCTTTGTCAGATATTGAAGATGCCAAGGTTATCTACTGCATCTTGAGCCATCACCAATCAATTTGTCTCTGTCCTACCAGGGGACTGTGATGACTCTGGAAAGGAGAGTGAAGCTGACAACTTCATGCAACTCTGCTTTTTTTAAATATGATTTATGCATGAATCAAAATACATCATCCATACCATTTCCCCATTTTTTAATGTCTTAAAAGTCCTGTGATTAAGCAGCAGGTATGGATATACTGGGAACTATAGGCAAAACCCTGCACCGGCAGCCCTGTAGAAATTGGAAGCCATTAGGGTATCTGACTAGCTTTTAAAATGGCAACACTGATCACCTCATAACATGAAGAGGCAGCTAGAAAATGTGCCCTAAATATTGTCTGCTTATCCAACACTGACCTGATTACCTCAGTGGGAAGGGATCTCATACTGTACTGGAAATATACATTAAAAATGTGTAAAAACTTGTACAAAGATGATTCTATTGATCATTGGTATGGAATATATACACATTTACCAAAAACAAAAAATCCAGAACAACTCTTGTTGCAAAAGAACTCAGCAGGTATCACATCAAAATAGCAACCCTAAATATAACAAGTCTGACAAGGAAGAAGATACGTTTTTTTGGGGGGGTGGCCAAAGTGAAGAGGAGTACCACGAAGCTGGAGTAGGTTTTGTAATCAAAACTATTCTAGTCAATAAACTTATTTGTATACTAAAAGAAATGAATGAAAGGCTCATGACAATGCCATTGCCAGATTGGGAAAATGCCATATATCATCACACCATCATCAGTGCCTATGCTCCCACCATGATTAATCCAAATAAAGCAAAAGAAAAAAAAATGAAGCCCTGGAGGTTCTTAGCATCAGCATGCTAAAGAAAAGTACAAGCTTATAATTTTGTATGGCTTTACTGCTAAAGTAGACTCAGACTACGAGACATGACAAGGACTCTGAGAGGAATGGTGTTGAAAATAGCAACCTGAATGGTAACTTACTACTGAAGACTTGTGCCTATCTTCTCATCACCAACTTCATCTTCCATTTATCTAAACTTAATAAAATTTCATGGATGCACCCTTGCAACAAACATTAGCATTTAGTTGACTATGTGATTGTAAGTAGACAAAGAAGTGAGAGACAAAGGTACATGTGGTGCAGAACAATGAATTGATTACAGACTTAATTTTTTCCAATCTAAATATTCATATTCAACTAAAGAGGCAGCTCCAAGACAAAATGACTGCAGAAGATTTAATGTCAGCATATTAGAGTGCCTCTTTGAAAAGGAACATTTTGTGGCTAACTTGTGGGAAAGTTGAGTCAATACATTTTAGCAACAGTGAAGTAGAAAAGAATTGGGCCACTTTTGGAGATTCGGCGTACAGTACTACATTCACTCAGAGCGTCAGAACATTCACAAACATCAAAACTGGTTTGACAGAAATAATAAGGAAATCCAGAAGCTGCAAAATGAAAAATGAGAATTCCACAGTGTTCACAATATGACAATTCGTTCATCACTATGAAGGCAGAATATAACTCCCTCAAAACTAAAGTATTTTGGTAATCTTAGAGATATGCAGGATTCTTGGCTCAATAAGAAGACAGATGAAATTTGATTTTATGCTGATAATAATGATCTGAAGCATTCTGATCTCCTGAACGCTATTTATGGACCAAAGACATACAGTGCATCTGAACTACTCAGTGCTGATAGAATCACATTGATTAGTGATGAGTACATGATCCTGGAGAGATGTACTGAACACTTCCATGGTCTTTTCAACAGATCATCATCAGTCAATGATGAACCCACTGACCATTTATCCCAGGTTGCAGTAAATCTTTCTCTAGACAAATTTCCAACTGAAGAAGAGGGTTCGAATGCTATTATTTGTGTGGCAAAGCAGTTGGTGGTGATTTCATTATAGCTGAGATTTACAAGGTGTGTAAATATGCGTGGGGGGGGGGGGCTATTGCCCATACAAAAGCTGACTAAAATTTTCTAGATTATATGACAAGAGGAAGTTATCATCCAGAAGTTCAAAGCCTCCATTGTTCATCTCTTAAAAGGTAAAGGAAATAAATTTTCCTGTGTCCATTGAAGGGGTATCTTTCTCTCCCTTAGTCATTGTTGGCAAGATTCTAGCTAGTGGTCTCCTCATTAGGCTAATCCTTTTCCTGGAAGTCAGTCATTTATCTGAGTGACTTCAGAAAGAATTGAGGAATGGCTGACATAATGTTTGCTACCTGATAATTCCAGTAGAAATTCCAGAAGCAGAAAAGAGGTCTCTACACAATGTTTGTAGATCTGTCCAAGACCACTGGTACTATCAATAATAAGGGCTTATGGAAAATTATGCCAAAATTTGGTTGACCAGGAAAGTTCATCAGTATCCCATGTCAATTTCCTGATGACATGATGGAAAATGAGAGATATTCTTGAGCTTTCCCAGTTACCAATGAAGTGAAATAAGTCTGTACCCAATCTTCAAGGGATCCCATGTAATGCACTATGCTTGGGGAAAGTACACATCTTCCAGGGAGATGATTTCTAACTACATTTCTATCCTGGCCAACCTTGAGCAGTTTGTGAGGTCATTGTTTTGCTGGGCTCATGCATAAGCCAAAGTGAGGAGGTTGGGCAGGATTATCAGCAGACTGACTCCCTCTCTCTTCCTTTTCCCCTCTCCCCTCTTCCCTCTCCCCTTTCCCCTCTCCCCTCTTCCCTCTCCCCTCTCCCCTCTCCCCTCTCTCTCTCTTTAGCTTTTGCAGTCTTTCCTCCTGTCTCTCTAGATACAGAGGTCCTCAAACTTTTTAAATAGGGGGCCAGTTCACTGTCCCTCAGACTGTTGGAGAGCTGGACTATAGTAAAAACAAAAACTTTGTTTTGTGGGCCTATAAATAAAGAAACTTCATAGCCCTGGGTGAGGGTGAGGCAGCTGAGGACCGCATCTGGCCCACGGGCTGTAGTTTGAGGACCCCTGCTACATAGTAGAATCTAAATAAATGTTTAACGTCTAACTGCTATTTTGTTGTACAATAGATACATATATATGCATATATATGTATGTGCATGGGCATCAGACACATAATTTCAAAGAACCTATACTGGATTTCCTTGTATCAAAGCTGTACAATGATAATAATGCATCTGTCATGTGTACATCTCCTGTGTACATCCATTTCATTTTTATTAAAACAATCAAGAAATAGGTTATATTTTGGTTCCCTTGCCTACAAATCAAAAGGAATTTGTTAGCAAATGCTCTTCTATTTACATTTCCCACTGTTATGAAACCAGAGAAGAAACAGAATCAAGTGCTCTTGCTGTGATGTTGTCACAAAGAAGTGAGCAATTATCATTTCTCTCCAGTAGACTTCTGTGAAATAATACTTCCCTATTACAGTCATTACAATAATACATTACAATAATATGGTGATCCTAACAAATGAAGGAGAAGTTGAATTGAAAAGCTTTACTATTCTAAATTCAATCTTTCCCTACCCACAACTACCCTTTTCCATTTGGAAATAGGACCACCCATCCTTCTCAAAATATTTGGATTTGGCTTTAGGCAGTTGTTGTAATTATTAATTTGTAAGTATAATGATATTCTCTTTCTGTATGTAGTCTTTCTTCAGATTTGTTTAGAAGCAAAACCAATGATTGCAATTTATTTCTAGGCAATGTTCCTATTTATTCCAGTTCCTAATTAAAAGGCATAAAGGAAGGGGAATAGAGAATTGTGTATAGACTCCCTTGCCTTAAATTCATAGGAACTATTAGCTCTTCTTATGTGATGCTTTCTAAGTAATCTGACTTTCTAAAACTTTATATCCACAATGAATGGAATACTGCTTTTTTCTTACTATAATCTCTTAATTATCTCACTTTCATACTCCATCTGATAACAGCATATGGTACACAACAATCCCTGACAAATGACTCATGGTATATGTCAAGTATTATCCATCAGGCTTTAAATTACTCAACATGAATAAAAGGACTACTTTTGGAATAAACTCTATTATGCAAATTGTTTTAAAAGTATAGATTATCTTAACTTACTCAAAGTATTAAATGATTTTTCCAGTAAGAAAAAAATCTTTCCATTTTAAAATACCTGAGGATATATCACAGCTATGCAAAAAAGTTACATTCCTTCTTGAGATATCAACTTAGATATATTACAGCAGTTTTTTTTTTAAGTAATAACTGAAACTTTTAAATAATTTTCAAACATTCTCTTCTTTCAAAAAATAAATGTAGAATATATATTTTCTCTTTTAAATCCATTAATACATGAAACATACAAACAAATACAATCAGACTGTACGTTCACAAATCTCCATGGTGAGATGACATGCAGAAGATTCAAAGATCCAAAACATGATGCTGGAGGACTCTACTGAGTCATATTTGCTCCTCACTGCCACCTAAGCTTTGTCTTAAGACAGAAGAATCAAATAAGGGAAGTAGAAAAAAGAATATTATGTTTCTCAACACCAAGTAGAGAAAAAAGAATACCCGATACCCTAAACCCCAATCAGAAAAGACAGCTGCTCTCAAGGGTATTGTTTTGGAGAAACAAGATTCATAGCATATTTTATATAAGAAAACAGCACTCCCAATCTGAAGAGCATGAAAGCCCACCTCTATTTTATCTTTATTCCACATACCATTGATAGATTCTTCTTACACTGGTCTTTCAAAGATGACATATAATATGACTACCAAAAGTCACATATCTTCCATTACCAGCTTCCTAACACTCCTGAAAAGTTAAATATTATGGCTTTAAAGGTTTGCTACTTTATGATGTGCTATCCTCTACCACTTTCTGCAGGTAAAGGTACTTTCTTTTTGAAAGTAAGGGTACTTTTTTATATTTCTTTAGCAGTTCTTATTCTATTTGTGTAACAAAAAGCTAGCCATGATCAGAGATTTTTATACAGAAATGGGATTGAGAACTATATTAGATGTTCATTTTTACTCTGTTTCTAGCTCTAAATCCTTTAACTGTTCCTCACTCCAATCAATTTTGAGATACCTTCTTTGATTTAACCAATTTAACTCAACCCATCTTGTTGGCCCCAAAAAGCAATTGGCATGTATTGAGGTATCAATTAGCCAAATCTATCTAGTATGTAGATTATTAACAATATACAAATATTTAACATTTTCCTTTTAATTATTATTATTATTATACCTATAAAACTAAATATATTTTGAAGAAAATGATACAAAAGAAAATATCTAAGAAAGGTCTGATTCAAAAAGAAAGGTGAATGAAGTTTTATCGATGAATAGTCTGTGTGTCACATAAGTTGTTAATAAAAAAGGAAGAAGGTCTAACTAAGCATGCTGGATGAATTCTCTGCAGCAAATTTATTCCAGGAAATTGTAATTTGTCAATTGTAAAAAATTATAATTCTAGTGAATATAGACAATTGTTACAGAGGATAAATAACCCACATCAATGAGATGACAGATCCTAGACCTAATTGAGTATTAGTTAATTTGTAGTTAAGAATACCTATTTTTCAATTTTAATCTACAATTCATCTCAAAAATGTAAATTGCAATATTTCCAAAGACATATCACTTTTGCTCATGGCTGATGACTCAGAGGTTGAAAACATCTTAAGAATGTAAACATGCAAAGTAGTTCAAAATTTGCATTTATAATCTATTTAAATGACAATTACACTAGGATTCACAGGAACCCTTTCATGAGCTCTACAAGAGCCCTTGGGTTTGTTGTATTTGTGACAAGCTGTCCATGGGTTATCATCACATAGTCCACCAAGGTGAAAATGAATTCAGATTAATAGGTGAATAATATCATAATGCATAAATGGAAATATCACTTGAAATGAAAAATTGGTAGTATTTAAAACTTTTTATCCAGTGTCCTGATCCTATCTAGAAAATAAGCCTATCACAGCTCTTGTATCCATTATCAAGCCCTTTCTACTTCTTTTATTGCTTTATTGTATGATGCCAGTTTGAGAGGAATAATGTCCTACCTTAATGGTAGTCAATGTTCAGTTCCTCTACTTATCTTTATTAGTTTTGTTTGTTTGTTTTGTTTTTTGCTGAGGCAATCAGAGTTAAGTGACTTGCCTAGGGTCAAACAGCTAGGAAATATTAAGTGTCTGAGGTCATATTTGAACTCGGGTCCTCCTGACTTCAGGGCTGGAGCTCCATCCACTGTGCCACCTAGCTGCCCCATTCTCTACTTATCTTTAAAGACAAATTGCCAAAAGTCTGGGCAGGCTTTCAAAATTGCATACATTACTGAATGAAGCCATAAAGGACCTTAAGAACCACCTATTTTATGCCTTCCTTTCACTTAGAAGGAAATTGAAGCTTATAGAAAGCTAGTTTGTCATAGATTTGTGTGTAGTAAGTTGAAAAACTGGCCTTTGGACCTAGGTTATTTTATTCTACATATTGAACTCATCATATTCCATCATTCCGCCTTAGCTAGGTTGAGGGGGAAATGATTCAAAATAAGCCTGAAGAAAGGATGAAGAAAGAAATCTTTATTAATCTCCAGACTCCCTCAGAGGATGCTTCTTAAGTATATTATTGACCCATTAATTCCATTAATTAGATGTTAGCTATCATAATGAGAACTTGTTCTTTGTTTATTATTCCAGAATCATGGTTCAATATCTCCTTCTCAAAGTTACATGGATCCCCTTTGATAGAAGTGGAGTGTTTTCTCTAATATAATCAACTTGAACCCCCATTTTGGCATGTTCTTCCCAATTCTTAGCCACTAATAATTAGCCCTCATTTTCAATTTTACAAATAGAAAACAGAAGTGTAAATACTCATCCACCACCACCACACACACACACACATATCTTTGTAGCACACTTTCCCTTATATTATTTTGGTACCTGAGGAAAATGGTCTCTGAATTAATATAGTTTCCATTGAATTTTTAAAGTTATTGATTCTGAAAACAGGGAAGTGAGGAAAAATATTGTCTATAGCAAAATATTGATCATAGCCCTTTCATAAAGAAATTTAACTGATAGAAATTTATTTCTATAGCAAATAAACCAAAAGATCCAAGAAGAGTATCTACATGATCCAGCCAGTAAATATTTGATCTTATCAAACAGAAGGATACAATTTCCACAGGCAATACAGAATTGGTATATAGACTTATTTGTAAATCTTAAGGAGAAAGATAATGGGATGTTTTGATTATTATTGCTTCTTAAAATAATCAAAGTTGTGAACTAGCAGAAAACAATATTAAATCTTTGTACAGAAACACAGGCAAGAAAAATAATCCTAAAACTTTTTAAGGATAAAGCTAAAAGGACAACAAATAAAAGAAAAGTTATAATCATCATCAAATATAGTAGAAAGATCTTATTTGGACTCAAACATCAGAGGACTGAAAATGCTGTTGGGAAGGGAAATGGCACTGAATTTTTAAAAAATGGGTCATATAGATCCTTTCTGTACTAGAGACAACACAATATTTGAGCACACTTGAGAACTATCCCTAAAGTATATGAAAGTGGCAAGTATGTCAAAGGCATGAACATTATCTTTTGGCCCTCACAAAGAAAGGATAATGATAATTGCACTAATTAGAGATCTATAGGACTAAGTCCCCAACTCTTATTTACCTATTTTATGAGAATGAGCTACCTATGCAACAAATTTCACATGACTCTCTATTTGCCCCCTTTTTCATGTTAATCCACTGATAAAGCTATTAGACAAGAATATATTTTTGTAAGTAATAATTCAAAATAGATTAAACATTGTTATCATAAAACAATGAACAAAAAGGTACTGAGAGTAACAGATTTAACTGTATTTATCTGTTGATAAGAAAAGTTTGATTACTTAGAGAAAAAATCTTATGGTTTTCCTCCAATAAACTGTCTTCCATGCATGAACACTTGAAAAATCATATAATATGCCTTAAGAGGTATAAGAATAGAGATAATTTTGTTTAAGGATACTCTGATTTTCAAGATTTGAAGAAATATAGTACAAGAAGTATACTCACCAAAAGTATTCTACATTGACAAAGAAGAAGTTAAATACAAAAGGCATTTTATAAAGGAATTTACTGTAGAGGGTGGGGTGCTTCCAATGATTCTATTTATTAATGACATTTTGCTAATGCAATATAATATGGAAAACTGAGGACATCTACAAATGAAATCCAGAAATACTCAATAAAGAATTTGATGTATGCACAACAGAAAACATCTCTCGCAAGATGAATAATGTCTCTTGTCCAGACTATTACATGCAACTTTATGGACAAACTATAGAATTAAGCTACTAACATATCCTTATATAATACTGCAAATAAACAAAAAACTGAGCCCAGTACTGAGAGATTTTGCCATTGGGAAATTCACATCTTTTTTAATGATCCCAAGCTTCTCAATGAAACAAAAAACCATCTTTTTTAAGAGCAGCATTATCTGATATGAGAAAATCCAATTTGAGTATTTGAAGAGACTTCACTAGCTATCTATAAAATCTATTACTGAAAAGAATTCCAATTATGACATATCTAATAAATAGTCAATCTTACTTCCTGTTTGACTTACAAGGAATAGGAGCCTATTGATGAAGTCCATTTCATTTTTATACACCTCTGATATTTAGGAAGTTTTAACTGAATTGATATTAAATAGACCTCTTTACAATTTCTACTTATTGTGCTCTTTGAGACTAAACAAAGTAAGTCTAATATCTTCTATTTGAGAAGCCTTTCAAATCCTTCTCCCTCCCAAGTCTTTTCTTTAGTCTAAATATACCCATTCTTTAATCTAATTCTTATATAAGGTAGGATCAAAGTCTTTATCATTCTGCTTATTTTCCTCTGAATATTCCTCAGTTTATAAATATATTTCCAAAATTGTGGTACCCAGAATTGAATTTTTTTTTCTATTTTTAATGTACAACTTTATCTTTCCAGCTACATACAAGAACAATTTTTTATTTTTATTTTTTAGTTTTCAGTTTCAAATGCTCTCCCTTTCTCTTTTCCCTCTCTCCTACTTGAGGGAGCAAGTAATTTGATATAGACGATATATGTGAAGTCATGTAAAACATTTCTATGTCAGCTATGTTGTCAAAGAAACAAATTAAAAACAAAAAAATAAAGTTTTAAAAAGTGTGTTTTGATCTATATTCAGACTACATTAGTTCTTTCTCTGGAAATGGTTAGCATTTTTCAAATAAGTCCTTTGGAACTGTCTTGGATCATTGTATTGCTGAGAGTAGCTAAGTCATCATAGTTGATCAATGTACAATACTGTTGTTACTAGGTACACCACTCTCCTCATTCTGCTCATTTTACTTTGGATCAGATCATACAAGTCTTCCCAAGTTTTTCTGAAACTATCCTGGTCAGTATTTCCTATTGAATAAATGCATTGCTATTGCTTGTTAAGTTATTTCCCAATTGATAGGTGTCTTGCTTAATCCCAATTTTTTTTGCCACCACACACACACACACACTCACACAAAGCCACTATGAATATTTTGAATATTCCTTTTACTTTTTGTAAAGTAGTGAAGAGTAATGAAGAGTCCTTTTACTTTTAAATCTCTTTTTTATATATTTGTTCCACAAACCTTGCTGTAGTGTTTCTGAGTCAAAGCATATGCACAGTTTTATGGCCCTTTGGGCCATATGAATATATTATTCTAAATGAAGTCTAATGGTGACATATCATTTTGTTCCTAGAAGTTACACATCATTAACATGAGCCCAAAATGCATTAGTTCTTTTGACCCACAACTCACAATACTAACATGTTGAGGTAGAAATCCACTTAAAAAGATACATATTTGTTTGTGGTGGTGTTCCATTTCAGTAAGGTCTGATTCTCCATGAACCCATTTAGCATTTTTTTCACAAAAATACTGTACTAGTTTGTCATTTTCTTTTTCAGCTCACTTTACAGATGATGTGCTGAGACAAAACAGTGCTAACTGACTTGACCAGTTCACACAATTAATAAGTTTCTGAGGCCAGATTTAAAAGGCCAAATTTAAACTAAGGTCTTCCTGATTCCAGGGTCCATGCTCTATCACTGGGCAACTTAGTTGTCTCAGCTGTCCTTGTCATGTGCTTATGAATTTGTTGTTTTTCCTTCCCAAACATAAGGATTTCCACTTATCTCTATTCTATTTCATCATATGCAATTTAGCCCAATGCTATAATGTGTCAAGCCCTTTCAAAACGATTACAGTTATCCAGTATATTCAATATCTTTGTGTCATTTGCATATTTAATGATCATATCCTTATCTAAGTTAACAATAAAATTGTTAAACAGCAAAGAGCAGTCATAGAATCCTTGGGTACTTGAGATTTCTTCTCACATTGACCTTAAAATATTAACATTTAAACAGAGAGTATAGTCTATCAGCCAAGTTTGAATACATTTAATTGCATTATCTTCTAGTTTACCTCTTTCCATCTTGTATTCTCAGGCAAGCAGCTAGATGTAATATTGATACCAAGTCCTGACAATTTAAGATCATCTATCAGGGGTCCTCAAACTTTTTAAATAAGGGGCCAGTTCACTGTACCTCAGATTGTTGGAGGGCTGGATTATAGTAAAAACAAAATCTTTGTTTTGTGGGCCTTTAAATAAAGAAACTTCATAGCCCTGGGTGAGGGAGATAAATGTCCTCAGCTGCTGCATCTGGCCCACAGCCATAGTTTGAAGACCCCTGCATTGTTTCCAGGCTCTTAGTTGGACTGATTTTGGCCCAGTTACCTTGTGCTATTAACTAACTATGCTCTGGATTGCTTCTTTCTAATCTGATTTCCCCGGCTAAACCTGTTCGCACAAAGGCAAACATAGGATTTTTTTTTCCCCAAAAAAAGGTATAAACTACAGTTTTACATCTCATTCTCAGGATTCTACAAGCAAACCATTTGTGGAAGAAATACATGCCTATAAATAATAGTTCCTGTGTTCCCCAATAGATGATTATCATTTAAGCCAATTTGGAAAAGGGATACCATTAATTTGAAGCATTACTAACAAAGAAAGCTAAAGTAAGAATAATCATAGCATTTACTCAATGGGAAGCAAAAATAGGAATAATCAAAGCCTTAAAGCCCACCATATACCTGAATTATACTTTTCCACCAATACAGTGCAAATGATTTCTGGGGAGTGGGGTGGGAGAGACAGAAGGAGAAAAGGGATGAACATGCTGATGCATAGTGGTAAGGCACAAAACTTTTGGAAAAACTGTATACTTGAGAAAATAATGGATTTGGGCTGTCGCTATAGAGAGCATTATTCTCCATAGGCAAAGGTCTACACAAGGAGTCATCTCCTGTGTTTCTTCACTTCTTAAATTAAGACTTTGGATTTCTCCTCTTCCTCCTTCTCCTTCTTCTCTGTTACTTTCAAGCCTCTGAAGTCATATTCATGTCATTTAGTAAAGCAACAACATAAATCTGATGACAGACATCTCTTAAACTTTGCTTTGGATTGATGCAAGTTCCAATGATCTCATGATGAAGAGAGCCATCTACACCCAGAGGAAGGACTGTGGGAATTGAACATGGATCACAATATAACATTCTCACTCTTTTTGATGTTGTTGATTGCATTGTTTTCTTACTCATTTTCTTTCCTTTTAGATCTGATTTTTCTTGTGCAACAAGAGAACTGCATATGTTTACACATATTGGATTTAACATATATATTAACATGTATAACATATTGGATTGCTTGCCATCTAGGGGAAGGGGTGGGGAAAAGGAGAGGAAAATCTGAAACACAAAACTATGCAAGGATTAATTTTTTAAAAAAAATTATCCGTGCATGTTTTGAAAAACAAAAGCTTTTAAAAATAAATAAATGAGAACTTTATCAGGAAAAAAAAAAAAAAAACTTTGCTCCATTTGCCTCCCTAAATAAAAGTTGTGCTGCAATCACCTAAGCTCTCAGAGCAGTTACAAAGACTGTCTTTATTAAGTATTCAAATGACTGTAGATGACCTCTAAACTACAAAGCAGACACATCCAACCAAATCTTTCCATGACAGATTTTCCTTTCTATCAGAGCACTTCCTATCAAGAAGTAGCATCAAAAAAAATTTGTGGCACCCCTTTTTGTAGTGGCCTCAGTTAGTATCTATCCACAATTTTGGTTCTTTGTTTCCTTTGCTTCAAAGCAGCGACTAATGGTATAATGCGTTTAGTAGCTCTATCATTATGATAAAAATGCCTATATGCAAATTTCTATCAACTATAATCATAACTATTGAGTCCCACAATTCCCAAACATTATTACCTGTATTTTCCTGAAACAAATTTCAAAGTATTAAAAACAATCATGCCCATTAGATTATAAGCTTCTTGGGGGCAGAGGACATTTTTTTTGCCTCTTTTTATATCCCTAGCAAATAGCATAATATCTGACACATAGTAAAAGCTATGTAATTATTGCCTTCCCTTCTTTCCCCTTCCCTTTGTGTCTTTGCTCACATTGCTGATCCAGTATTGAATGTGTTTTCTTCTCTTCTGTGTTTATGGAACAATTGTCCATCCTTTAAAACCTGACTCAAATAATGTGTTTTCTAGAAGACTTTTCTGATCTACATCAACTTTATCTATAGCAACCTTTCCTGTATGAATTCACATTTCATATTTTTGCCTCTATTTGAAACATATCCTTGTATTATATCATATTTCTACATAGTGAAGCATGTAGCATATCATATAGTATTAAATTGTTATCATATTATTTTATATATTAGACTATAATAGCAAAATATTATACATATATTATATATATTTATATACTATACAATTAGTAATACTTATTTATATCATCTCCGTACTAAATCATATATTCCATGAAACAGGTGCTATCCTCTATTTCAAGTATACATCTCTCCTCATGCCTTGAACAGTGCTTTATACAAGGCAAGTATTTATTAACTATCTAATGAAATGCAATTAAATAGTAAAAAATTAATTAAATCATCTGGGCACCTGGAGTTTTGATTAAGTTTCAGAATTTATTTATCTTTAAATAACAAAAAACTTGAAATTTGAAAAGCTATGTAATTAAAATCTGCTAGTTTTTAATCTGTGAAGGTTAAGTTAATTGGAATAGCAAATATATTGCTTAAAAAAAAACAAAAAACAAAAACCAACCCTTTTATTTATTTAGATAAAGTATCATTGATGGGCCAATGGATTTGCCTAAGCATCTACCTTCTAATGAGAGTGATCTCTAAATAGATCCTATCATCCATTATTTTTTAAAATAAAATTGCAACATTTTAGAATTTTCACCTTTTGATGAATCATCAGTTACACATTTTAACTTCTGATTTTAGGCTTCTCAATATGACTGTGAGATTTATAGTGGATTTCCTATACCTTCAAAATTTAATTACCTTGATTTTCTGGCTGAAGCCATAGTAAGTAGGAGGGCCAGCTTATTCGGAAGTGTTTCTAGTTAGTGATTTTTAAAAGGCAACACTATCTTTCCAAATCCTGACATTTGAGAAAAGCAAATCTGTATGAAAAGAAAGCAATATGTATATATTCAAAAAGAGCCCTGTCTCTTTTAGGCAGTTAGTGAAAGTGAAAAAATTCAATCTAATATCTGAAACTCCAAATGCTAGGTGAATGCCTAAAGCTGGGGGGAAGAAAAAAAAATCTAGATTCCATAGACTTTTTTTTTTTTTTTTGCTCAGTTCTTTAGTACAGCATGAACTACAGATGGCACATAGAATTCTTTGTAAAAGTACACATTTGACACAGTCAGAATTCAAGATTGTTTTCTGTGTGATTTTAATCAGTAAAACAGCAGTAAGTCTCCATATTATCAAATTAGGTTGGGCTTAGGTAGTTTCTAAAGTGAAGGTTAGTAGCACATAGATAAGCAAAGTGCTGAAAATAAATTACTTTGTGGCCTGAAAATTGTTATGTTAATTTTCACTCTTTACAGGTGTTATACATTAGTGTCTTTGGCCCCTTTGATACAAGTAATTAAATAATTAAATGAATCTCACATCAGTATAAAATGCTGTTTCTCTAAGCCTGCAAGGGACATGCTTGTAGCAGGTGTTTGGATGGTGCCTAAACAATTATTTTTTTCTATATATTCACAGTGGTTGTCCCTAGAAATAGAATTCCAAAATTTTCTGGATTCCAAAGCACATTTGATTTTTTTTTTAAATCAACAGTTAGAAAAGGAGATAGCAAAATGTCATGGACAGGTGATGAAAGAGTGGGGGGTGGAGACTCTATATTTAGAAGTAGATGGCCTACATTCAAGCTATGATTCTTCTTCCCTACCTATTTAGGATAATCACAATCTGAGTCTCAGTTTCCACATTTAGACAACCATACAAATACATGTATTATCTACTTCAAAGCAACTTCTGTTGCTTTGAGGAAAATTAATTAAACCTTAATGTGTTATCAAACTTACTTAACCTTATTTAAAGTTATTAAAGGTGTTGTTCTAAGAAGAGATTTCATAAATCAGAGATTAATTCAATTTTTTCATCCTATCCAAATGCAATAATCATTGGAAAGATGTTTGACAGATAGAGGGAAAAGAGAAGCGAGGGAGGGAGGGAGCTAGCTAATAATGAAGCAAGTTTAAGTGAACATGAATGGAGAGCTTATGACACAGGTAATGTCCAGAAATATAAAAGCCCTCTACCATTTTAGATGGATTCTTCTTTGGAAGATTTATGGGAAATTGTAGAAAAGAGCTATATGGGATGATTAGATGTGAATGGATTGTGATCTATATCACTGAAGGGAGTAACAAGACCTATGTGATCAAAATGGATTTGAATGTATGTTTCAGTTTGTCCATTCCAATGCTTTATCATGATGTAGAAGTAACCTGATGTTCTCATAGGCTATTTCAACAGAGTAGAACTTATAACATTCAATATAATTTAAAATAGGTTGGCGATATGATTCTTGACACACATGCACATATATGCACATATTATATATATATATATATATATACACATATATATGTGTGTGTATAAATACACATATGCACACAAATATATGTGTATTCATATAGATACACATGTATCTTTAATCCAAAGGCCAGCATAGGTAATTTCAAAGAGGGTCATTGGCACAAGACTATATTAAATACTTTGTAATGATCTTCCTTGGCCACAGTCACTTCACTGGTAGAAATTCATTTATGAAGATAGTTTTACAGAGGATCTATAAAGTTTGTTATTCCTGAAAACTTTATTCAGCAATTGGTTGATCTGGTAATGAACCAATTCCTATTTGGTTAAGCAATAAACAGACAATAAACAGCTAATTTATCAATGGGCCCACATTCCATTTAAAACTTAATCCTTGATTAAATCATCTAAAACTAATGAATACATTAAAAGAAGTAATTCTTCTAAATCAATTGCAAATAGTGGGAAACTATCTCTAAGATGTTCTTCCATGGAGAGCTATTATTCAGAGTATCCATTTTAAAATTCAAAATTCTGGTTATTGCTGCTAGAAGAATTTGGAAACATTAATTTGAAACATAACTACATGTTTAAAGTATAATAAAAAGAAGAAGGGCTCAAAATTTTGCATCTCACTAATAGAAAATAGTTAATTTCTTAATATAAAAAGAGAAAATAGATTTTTATCACTATTTTTAAAATAAGGTTTTCAAATTAGTTAAATGATTACCCCTGATTTCTTTCAAAGTAAAAATAGGCACAAATTTATTTTTTACTGTTAGGTGTATCATACTTCCAAAGTAAAAGAAAAGGGACATGGAGTGTTGATGTGATTATCTGAATAATTTAGGATTTTAAAAAATATTTATTGAAGTAAAAGATGAAAAGGATTTCAAGAATGAGGTGAGATAAGTGAAAAGTATTTAGACTAGAATGAAGAGGGCAAAGTAGGAGAGGGACTTTTCTAAAATTCCATATCATGTAACTATTGACTACACTGACTACTCAAAGTATCCCTTGGCACATATGACCTTTTTAAATAAGTAATCTCCATGTGTGAATCTCTCTGTGTCTGTCTCTCAGTTTCTTTCCCTCTCTGTCTCTCTATTTCTCTCTGTATGCATGCATGTGTGTATGTATATGTATGCATGTATTGTATATTTAAATATATGTATCTACATAAATGTATGTAAACATATAAAGAGAGAGATCACTTATTTAAAAAGGGCATATGCTCCAAAAGTTCCTTTTAGTAGTCAATGTAGTACATAGTTACATGATATGATTTTATATATAATAGAAAATTTGTTTGATAAGTTCTTCTGCATCCCAGATCAGAATGTTCTATATATGTACATATATATATATATATATATATATATATATATATATATATATAAACATCTTTGACTAACATTTAAAACCACAATTGTTTTGGCAAACAATACTGGATCTTGTCATCAAAAATATCTTTTGTTGAATGTAATGTAATTTATTTTATTTTTATAATGCTTATTTTACTTAAAATTAAGTAAATAAGGTGGTTTTATGGAGTGTACTGTAAACACAGATTAACAGCTTCACTTTCAGTCAATTGTCAATGCCCTTTAATGGACAAGATCATCTTTTCCAAAGTGCCTGAGGATTAAGCTAACTTGCATGCTAATTTTCATAATTTAAAAAGTGATAATAACATCCACATTTGCTTTCATTCTTGTCTTAAGAGATGAATATAAATTGCTTTTTATTTATGTTTATTATCAGACATAAAAGGCTGTACTTGATCATCTTCCCCCCTTTCCTGCAGTCACAGAGATGGAAAAACAGCATAAAACATTTTCAATCTCCACAGGCCACATCAAATTGTCAAATGACCTGGAGGTAAAATAGCCTCTGTACCATTACTAACTCCCAGGAGTCAGGTTTTTTTTTTTTCCTTTTAGTATAATAAATAGTTTTACTTTTCTTATTTAGAGTAATACATAATGAAATGCACATTGATCCTATGTAAACCTTTATCCCATTGATATTTTCTTTTCCAGGACCCCTCAAGACCTACAAGTGATTCTGAGTGTTCATTTCATCTCTAGTTTATAATCACATGGCTTTCATTTATTAACCAACAAAAGGTCTCAGCCAAAACACTACTTGTTTGGGCTCTAGTGGCTCAGAGGATTGTTTTTTTAATTTTTTTTTGTTTATTTTTAGACTAGGTAGAAGAAGCCATAATTGTCTCATTTCTTACTTCAACTTAATCACTGAATGAGCATTGCCTCAGTCAAACTTAGATCTGGAAAAGGTCTCAGCTAAAAAGATCAAAATTTTCTACTACATGCAGAGCCATTTCCAATTATCTGACCTTTGTCTTGTTACTGCTGGTGACTTTGCCCATGACAGCCTCACTTCAATTCATATGCAAATCATAATATTGCCTTCCTGATGTTGTGGTCTTCTTTGCAAATGGAGGATAAACAAGGGTGGAACCAAGATGGCTTAGAGTAGGGAGGTCTTTGAGCTTTTCCTGGCTTCCTTCAGAGCAACAACAGATCAAGTCTCTGAATTGGTTTTGGAGTGACAAAATGCACAAATATTTAAAGTTAACAAATTTCCAGTAGGAGATATTTTGGAAGAAATTCAGAAAAGATCAGTTTCAATCAGGCACAGGGAGAGGTCTAGCACAGGCTCAACATAAGAATCTAGGGTTGTGTGGTGTCTGTGGGGGTGGGGAATCTACCAAGAAGTTCTTAGCCAATGAAACACTGTTGGCTACTCTATCCTAGTTCAGAAACCAGTGGATCAGCAAACTAGGTATGAGACATGCAACATAGTTACAAAAGGCAAATGTGAGACCTTGAACCAGGATAATGTGTGACTTGGCCATGCCCAGTCAATATGGGAAGGAAATCAAAAGCACCAGCCACAGGGCAGTATGAAGCTGCTGTCACTTATAAAGAGGAGAATCTTCCCTCTGGCTTCAGAGCAGACCTCAACCTTAAAAAATGAGCAGAAAAAAGAAGTATGATCATATATAGCTTTTATGGAGGAAGAAAAGAACACCTCAAATCCTGAGGACACTAAAGGTAAATCATCTCCAGATGAAGGCTCAAAGGATGATGTGAGTTGGTCTTCATTTCACAAAGCTATCTTGGAAGAATTTTAAAAGGATCTTAAAAAAGAATTAGAAGAAAAATGAGGAAAGGAAATAAGAAATTGCAAGAGAGTAAATTGAAGAACTCAATAGAAGCATAAAAAGATAAAAAGAGAAAGGGAAAAAACTATTTCTTTTAAAAGTTAAAGTTTTCATTCCTATATGTTTAATATGTTTATTATATATATTTATATAATATAAAAGATAATATGTTTAACTCTTGAGAACTATATCTCTGTTATGCATATAATTAGAGCATATAAGTAAAATTTGACTTTATTAAGATGATATAAAAATAAACTAGGGGTGGAAAGAGGATTGTACTGGAAGAAGAGGAACGGAGAGGTAAATAGGATAAATTATATATCAGAGAGAGGCAAAAAAAAGACCTATTAGAATTGAGGGAAAGAAGAGAGGGTGATGAGCATTGGATAAACCTTACTCTCATCAGATTTGGTACAAAGAGAGAATGTTAGATATATTTAGCTCATAGAGCCTTATAGGGAAGTAGGAGAGGAAAGGCAAAAGGAAAGGGAGAGGCTAATACAAGGGAGAACAGAAATAGAAGGGGAAAGGGATAAAAAAGGAAAGGGCCTGTAAAAGGAGATGGGTATTGGGGGGGGGAGAAGGATCAGAAGCAAGGAGGGAAGGAGGAGGGAAAGAAAGGAAAGAAAAAAGTATAATTTGGGGAAAAGAAGATGGCAGGAAATATAGAGTTGATAATTTTAACATGAAATGAAATGGAATGATTTTTCCCTTAAAATGTAAGTGAATAGAAACTTGACTAAAAGCCAGAATATTACACTATGTTGTTTATAAGAAAGCCATTTAAAATAGAGTTGTACATACAGAGTAAAGGTAAAAGGCTGGAGCAGAATTTATTATGCTTCAGCTGAAGTAAAAAAAAAAAAAAAAAAAAAAAAAAAGCAGGGATAGTGATCCTGATCTCAGATCAAGCAAAAGCAAAAATAAATCTAAATAAAAGACATGAGGAAGGAAATTAAATTTTGCTAAAGGATACCACAGATAAATGAAGTATTATCAATATTAACATATATGCACCAAGTGATATAGCATCCAAATTCCTAGAGGAGAAGTAAAGAGAGCTGCAAGAAGAATTAGACATGGAAACTATACTAGTGGGGGATCTCAACCTTGCTCTCTCAGAATTAGATAAACTGAATCACAAAATAACTATGAACTAAGTTAAGGAAGTAAATAGAATTTTAGAAAAATTAGATATGATAGGTCTTTGGAGCAAATTGAATAGAGACAAAAAGGTTATACTTTTTTCTTGGTAGTACATGGAACCTACACAAAGATTGATCATGCATTAGGGAATAAAAACCTCAAAATAAAATGCAGAAAGACAGAAATAATAAATGCATCTTTTGCAGATCATGATGCAATAAAAATTACATGTAATCAAAGGCCAGGGAAAAATAAACCAAAATTTAAATGGGAACTAAATAATCCCAAAGAATGAGGGGGTAAAACAACAATTCATAAACACAATTGAAAATTTCACCCAAGAGAATGACAATAATAAGACAACATACCAAAATTTATGGAATGAAACCAAAGAAGTTCTTAGAAGTTTTATATCTCTAGATGCTTAACTTGCATAAAATAGAGAGATATGATCAATGAGTTGGTCACACAACTAAAAAAGCTACAAAAAGAAGAAATTAACAATCCCCAATTAAATACCAAATTTGAAATTCTGAAAATAAATGGAAAGAGTAATAAATTTGAGAGTAAGAAAGCTATTAAATTAATAAACCGTTCTTGTTGACTTTCTGGAGGTCTTGGAGCACCCTTGTTTCAGCCAAGTAATCACCCCAAGAATAGCCAGGTGTTAAAGTCCAAATTATTTTCTCCTTGCTAGTCTAGTTTCCTTGCCTGGCAGCTAGCTTTCTTGAGGCCCTTCAAAAGGGCCTTGGTCTCAGTGGAGGGAGCAGGAAGACAGGCCAGTCACCATGCTGGCTGATGAAAATGGAATGAATCTGGCTGAGTTTGTCCCCAGCTTATGTGTTCTATTTTAATTACATTATCATAGATGTTAATCTTGTAGAATAGGTGTCAATCTTGTGGAACTATATTAAGTACTAAGTACATGTACTGAACTAGAGAACTATTAATCACCATGCTAAACTAGATAACCATTGTCTCATCAATTCCACTGAGTTAGCACTTTGTAAGAATCCTTGATTCAAGTACACAGTTCTGGCCCATAACAATTAACAAAACTAAGAATTGGTTTTATGAAAAAAATCAGCAAAATAGGTAAACTTTTAGTTAATTTGATCAAAAAAAAGGAAAGAAGAAAATCAAATTGTTAGCATCAAAAATGAAAAAGATAATATTTCCACTAATTAAGAGGAAATCAGATCAATTTTTAGAAGCTATTTTTCCCAACTGTATGACAATAAATCTGATAATTTAAATGAAATGGACAAATATTTACAAAAATATAGTTTTCAAAGATTAACATAGGATGAAATAAATTACTTAAATAGTTCCATTTCAGAAAAAAAAAAAAAAAAACTGAGCAAGCTATTAATCACCTCCCTAAGAAAAAAATCTTCTGGGCTAGATGGATTTATATTTGAATTCTACCAAACATTTAAAGAACAATTAATTCCAAAAATATGAAAACTATTTTGAAAAATAGGGAAAGAAAGACTCTTACCAAATTCTTTTTATGACACAGATATAGTGCTGATATCTAAACTAGATAGAAATTTTCCTAATGAATATTGTTGCCAAAATCTAAATAAAATATTAGCAAAGAGATTACAGAAAGCTATCCCCAGCATAATATATCCTGACCAAGTAGGATTTATACCAGGAAGGCAGGGCTGATTCAGTATTAGGAAAACTATTAGCATAATTGACTATATCAATAACCAAACTAAGGAAAATAATATAATTGCCTCTATAGATTCAGAAAAAAAATATTTCATGAGAGTAGTTTGGAACTATGCTCAAAAAGTTATCAAACTGTGCATACCCTTTGATCCAGCAGTGTTACTACTGGGATTATATCCCAAAGAGATTATAAAGAAGGGAAAGGGACCTGTATGTGCACGAATGTTTGTGGCAGCCCTTTTTGTAGTGGCTAAAACTGGAAACTGAATGGATGTCCATCAGTTGGAGAATGGCTGAATAAATTGTGGCATATGAATATTATGGAATATTACTGTTCTGTAAGAAATGACCAACAGGATGATTTCAGAAAGGCCTGGAGAGACTTATATGAACTGATGTTGAGTAAAATGAGCAGGACCAGGAGTTCATTATATACTTCAACAACAATACTATATGATGACCAGTTCTGATGGACCAGGCCATCCTCAGCAACGAGATCAACCAAATCATTGCCAACGGAGCAGTAATGAACTGAACCAGCTATGTCCAGAAAAAGAACTCTGGGAGATGACTAAAAACCATTACATTGAATTCCCAATCCCTATATTTATGCACACCTGCATTTTTGATTTCCTTCACAAGCTAACTGTACAATATTTCAGAGTCTGATTCTTTTTGTACAGCAAAATAACATTTTGGTCATGTATACTTATTGTGTATCTAATTTATATTTTAATATATTTAATATCTACTGATCATCCTGCCATCTAGGGGAGGAAGTGGGGGGGTAAGAGGTAAAAAATTGGAACAAGAGGTTTGGCAATTGTTAATGCTGTAAAGTTACCCATGCATATATCCTGTAAATAAAAGGCTATTAAATAAAAAAAAAAATATTTCATGAAATCCAAAATCCATTCCTAGTAAAACACTAGCAGGGGTCCTCAAACTTTTTAAATAGGGGGCCAGTTCACTGTCCCTCAGACTGTTGGAGGGCCGGACTATTGTAAAAACAAAAACTTTTTTTTGTGGGCCTTTAAATAAAGAAACTTCATAGCCCTAGGTGAGGGGGATAATTATCCTCAGCTGCCACATCTGGCCCGTGGGCTGTAGTTTGAGGACCCCTGTAAGACAGTACAGAAATAAATGGAGAATTGACTTAAATTCATATGAATACAAGCCATTCTCCAATTGATAAATGGTCAAAGTTATGAACAGACAATTTTCAGATGAAGAATTAAAACCATTTCTAGTCATATGAACAGAATTCTCTAAATAGCTATTGATCAGAGAAATGCCAATTAAGACAACTCTGAGGTACCATTACACATCTCTCAGACTGGCTAAGATGACAGGAAAAGACAATGACGAATGTCAGAGGGGGTAGGGGAAACCTGGGACATTAATGTATTGATGGTAGAGTTGTAAATTGATTCAACCCATTCTAGAGAGCAATTTGGAACTATGCTCACAGTGCTATTAAAGTTTGCATACCCTTTGATCCATCAGTGTCTCTACTGGGTCTGTATCCCAAATTAAAAGAGAAAAGGATCCACATGTGCAAAAATGCTTGTATTACCCTTTTTGTAATGGCAAGGAACTAGAAACTGAGTGGATACTCCTGAGTTGGGGAATGGCTGAAAAAGTTATGATATATGAATGTTATGGAATATTATTGTACAATAATCATCATTGATATGAGGAAAAATCAGCAGGGTGATTTCAGAGATGCCTGGAGAGACTTACATTATCTGTGGCCAACTGAAATGAGCAGACTCAAGAGAACATTATACTCAGCAACAGCAAGATTATATGATGATCAATTCTAATAGACGTGGCTCTTTTCAACAGTTAGGTGATTTAGGCAGTTCCAGTGGTCTTGTGATGAAAAGAATCATCTTCACTCAGAAAAAGGAGTTTGAGGCCTGAGTGTGGATCACAACATAGTATTTTCACTTTTTGTTATTATTTGACTGAATTTAGTTTTCTTTCTCATGTTTCCCTTTTTCATCTGATTTTTCTTTTGCAGCATGATAATTGTGGAAATATGTATAGAAGAATTGCACATATTTAACATATATTGTAGTACTTGCTGTTTAGGGGACATGATGGGAGGAAAGGATGGAAAAATTGAACTCAAGATTTTGCAAAGCTTCAGTTAAAAAAGAAAGAAAGAAAGAAACGAAAATGGAGGACAATCGACAACAAGAGCATCAAATAAATATCAGGCTTGCTCTTCAAATGTGTTTACTATTCCTTTGGAAATAGTCTATCTTCTACAACTTTGAATACCCAAGAATATCTAAGCACTACTTTACACATATATGTTTATTGATTGATTGATGGGAACTAAAGGAATGTGTGTTGACTTCATGGTGAAAGCAGAGGCAGAACAATTCATAGGTCCAGGACTAGCTTTAAGAGTAATTCTGGAGGAGGTTAACTTCATAGGACTGTTTATTTAGAGTTTACTAGATAGCCCAAACATTTTATAAAGAAACTGAGGCCTGGAGAGGTGAAATTATTTGCCGACAAGCACTTAATAATTGACAGAGTTGAGAATCGATACAAGTTCTTCTGATTCTAGATGTAGCTCTCTTTTCATTGCACCATGAAACATTCCTGCCCTTTTTGTTTTTTGAACCTCACCCTAGGTCTTCATCTTAATAGTATATTATGCAATAAGAATGTATTAAGTACTTATTAAGTGCAAAATCCAAGTAATGGGAAGTCCAAGATTTGTTTCTAATTTTTTCCCCCTATCCTAGTAGGAATAAGCAAAATAAGTATATTTATTTTTCCAAGTAATAATACTTGAAACGAATAAAGACAGTTATAATTCCCTTTCCCATCTAAGCCTTTTTTATCTAGATTAAACATTACCCAGATCTTTTAAGCAATCCTTATATGGGATGACCTTGTAACTTTCATTCCTTTGCTACATGGGGAGATTCCATGTTTTATAATTGGAATAGTTATGGTATTGTTTTCAAACTTGAATTTGAATCCCGTCTCTAATCCCTTACCCAAGTGACATTGTGCAAGTCACTTAACATCTTGGGTTTGAATTTTCACATCTATATAACATGAGAGTTGAACTAGATGGCTTTAATGATCCTTCCAGTTCTATAATTCATATTACATACACTCCTTATTATCCTTACATATGTATGCTTTATATTCTAATGCAAGCATAGGCATTCTGTTTTAGCTTACCATGTAGTTGGGAACTGACTTTTTCCACTAATTATCTGCCAAGGGAAAATCAGAAACTATATAAGCAAAACCACAAAACACTTTCCACACAAATAAAGTCAGATCTAACCAACTGGAAAAATATTAAATGTTCTTGGATTGGGCAAGCAAATATAATAAAGGTGACAATACTACCTAAACTAATTTATTTATTTAGCGCTATACCAATCAAACTCCCAAAAAACTATTTTAATGACCTAGAAAAATTAACAACAAAGTTCATATGGAAAAACAAAAGGTCAAGAATCTCAAGGGAATTAATGAAAAAAAAATAAAGGTGGCCTAGCTGTACCAGATCTAAAATTATATTATAAAGCAGTGCTTACCAAAACCATTTGGTAATAGACTAGTTGATCTAAGAAATAAACTAGTTGATCAGTGGAATAGGTTAGGTTCAAAAGACAAAACGGACAATAATTTTAATAATCTAGTGTTTGACAAACCCAAAGACCTCAGCTTTTGGGATGAGAACTCACCGTTTGACAAAAGTTGCTGGGAAAATTGGAAATTAGTATTGCAGAAACTAGGCATTGACCTACACTTAATACCATACACCAAGATAAGGTCAAAATGAATTCATGACCTAGGCATAAAGAATGAGATTATAAATAAATTGGAAGAGCACAGGATAGTTTACCTCTCAGACCTGTGGAAGAGGAAGGAATTCATGACCAAAGAAGAACTAAAGATCATTACTGATCACAAAATAGAAAAATTTGATTATATCAAATTGAAAAATTTTTGTACAAACAAAACTAATGCAGATAAGATTGGAAGGGAAGCAATAAAGTGGGAAAACATTTTTACAGTCAAAGGTTCTGATAAAGGCCTCATTTCTAAAATATATAGAGAATTGATTCTAATTTATAAGAAATCAAGCCATTCTCCAATTGATAAATGGTCAAAGGATATGAACAGACAATTCTCAGATGAAGAAATTGAAACTATTTCTAGCCATATGAAAAGATGCTCCAAGTCATTATTAATCAGAGAAATGCAAATTAAGAATATTCTGAGATACCACTACATACCTGATAGATTGGCTAGAATGACAGGGAAAGATAATGCGCAATGTGGAGGGGATGTGGGAAAACTGGGACACTGATACATTATTGGTGGAATTGTGAATACATCCAGCCATTCTGGAGAGCATTTTGGAACTATGCTCAAAAAGCTATCAAACTGTGTATATCCTTGGACCCAGCAGTATTACTACTGGGATTATATCTGAAAGAGATTTTAAAGAAGGGAAAGGGACCTGTATATGTAAGAATGGTTGTGGCAGCCCTCTTTGTAGTGTCCAGAAACTAGAAACAGAGTGGATGCCCATCAATTGGAGAATGGCTGAATAAATTGTGGTATATGAATATTATGGAATATTATTGTTCTGTAAGAAATGACCAGCAGGATGATTTCAGAAAGACCTGGAGAGACTTACATGAACTGATGCTGAGAGAAATGAGCAGGACCAGAAGATCATTATATACTTCAACAACAATACTATATGATGATCAATTCTGATGGATGTGGCCCTCTTCAATAATGAGATGAACCAAATCAGTTCCAATAGAGCAGTAATGAATTGAACTAGTTACATCCAGCGAAAGAACTCTGGGAGATGATTATGAACCACTACATAGAATTCCCAATCCCTCTATTTTTGTCTGCCCGCATTTTTAATTTCCCTCACAGGCTAATTGTACACTATTTCAAAGTCTGACTCTTTTTGTACAGCAAAATAACTGTTTGGACATGTATTCATATATTGTATTTACCTTATACTTTAACATATATTGCTCAACCTGCCATCTGGGGGAAGGGGTGAAGGGAAGAAGGGAAAAAGTTAGAACAAAAGGATTTGCAACCGTCAATCTGAAAAATTACACATGCATATATCTTGTAAATAAAAAGCTATAATAATAATAATAAAAAAGAATTGAGCCACATTATGAATCTAATCCTCCTCTCCAACTGAGGGTACAGGTTGGGGTGGGAAGATTATGCCTCTGATGTATTGGGGAGAAGAGATTCAAAGTTTACTTTATCTAGACTTTTAAATTTAAAATTCCTTTGTAAATCCCAATCTGCTAAATAACTGGTGCTAAAATATATGCTTAGAACCCTAATATTGAGAAACTCAAATACCCTGGAAGAAGAGTGAAGTGCAATACCTGTTCCTCATGAAGTGGAGGGAAGGAAAACAGAGGTCAGAGAATCATTGTTTAAGAATGAAGTATTCCCAGATAATTTTCATTTCCCCATTTCCCATTGTTTTATTTTCCCATCCTTTTGTTCCTTTCCATTCCCACTACTACATCCTCTCTCTTCTTCAGTCTTATCAGAATGAAATTGTCTTCCTACCCATCCTGACATACTAACAGTCTACCCTTCATTGAAGGACCAACTCAGATACCACTTTCTTCCTCCCTAGTCCCTTTTAGCTAAAATGGATCCCTCTCTCGTTGAATCCCTCAGGCCATCAGTTTGATTTCTCCTCTTCAAGTAATCACTTTTAACATCTACTACATTTATGTATATGCATATGTCAACCAGCCTCAATAGATGATAAACTTTTTGAGAATAAGGACAGATTTCTTTTATCTTTGTATCCCCAGACCACAGTCTCATTTGAAGAAACTTAATAAATATTCATCAAATTTAATTCTTAATGACCTTGAGATGAGGTCAGAGTAGAGTAGTTGGGCTCAAATCCCTTCTCTATTGTTTACTTATTATGCAACATGGAGCAAGTCACTTAACATCTCTGAGACTCAGTTTGCTCAGTAGTAAAATGATGACTAAATGAATTCTAAGGTGTCTTTCATTTCTATGTCCATGATCCTTTGTCATGGTTTAGTGACTAGAAGGTAAGAAGTAATAAGAGTAAATGAAGAATTAAATAATAAAAGTTTTGCCTCTGATATGCTAACTATGTGAACCTGTAGAAAAAATTTTTTATATATCAGTATATATCAGTTTTCCAGATATTTCTGTAATATGATAAGTGTTAGAAGAGTTACTGATCTCTATGGGTGGTCTGTTTACTGGGATTTTCCTATGACAAATATTTCATCTATATTTATTTATATAGAGATGAAATAGATAGATAGATAGATAGATGAAATATAGATCCAAACACCAGGATGAAGAAGATAAAAGTAATGATAATTTACATTTATATATGAAATTAAGGTTTGCAGGAATTTAGCACAATAGGAAATATGAAGTCACTTGGTTATTTCCCTTTGTTCGATACCTCTGCATGAATAGACAAAATCTAGATGTATGCTGTTTTATAGATACCTCCCAAATTATAATTATTTAAACTTATCTTACTATAAGTGTTTTTTAAATATACTTTATATAATTCTAAGCATAGTGTCCTATGGTTTGTGGCTATTAAATAACTGATATATGGTGAAATACAAGTATTTTAAAATGAAATGCAGTATGTATAATGTTTTCTTGATAGCTATAATTCGACATCTTCAATACAAATGCCATAATTCAGAGGTAAAATTTAGTGGAAAAACTTGATAGATTTCACGTACTTCAATTCAAATGATTAAGATACTTTCAAGCAATATATTGTTTAAAGCTATATCATTATTCCATTAATGCAAAATATAATAAGAGGAATTTGAAACAAGTCTTGAATTTTAAAACCAAAAAAAATCTTTGCAAATAATATCCCCTTAAATGCTGAGCTCACTACCATTACCTTACCTTTCAAATTCAATTTGAGATCTCCTCTGAAAAAATCCACACATTCAAATACATTAGCATTCTGCAGGTTAAGACATATTATACCTGTACACTGACCTCTATTTTAAATCAATTTCAGAGCTTTAAATGATTAAGGCTTGAAATAAATGATTGAATATGCCTTGCAATTAAAATATATAAGTAATAAAAATAAGGCAAATATAATTTTTCCTCTGTGACTTGAAACAGACATCCTAACAATAGATACTGTCAGAATGATGATCTAATAATAGTTTATATTTTCAGTTACAATTACACAGACTTTTCTGATTCAGCAATTTGTTTTAAAGTTTGGGATATTCCTTATTTTAATCCACTTTTTCCTTTTAGGAACTTACTTTGAGTAATATATATATATATATATATATATATATATATATATATATATATATAGAGAGAGAGAGAGAGAGAGAGAGAGAGAGAGAGAGAGAGAGAGAGGAGGGGGGGGAATATAGGAAAAGATGATTAAAGCCAAAGTACCACTAAGTCTCAATTTTTAGAAAGGAAAGTATATAACTGGATTTCAGTCATAGTAGTTTATTTTGTTTAGCCTTGAGTATGAACCTTTTTCAAATCATAATGAATAGGATCCTTCTTTTCTTAGAAGCATAAATTCCAATAATTTTGGTGTTTAGTTGGACTTCTATATTTTAGACTTTTGGTTTCATATATTCCCCGCTTGAATTTAAAAATCAAAGTAGTAATCCTTGCTAAATCATTTATTCACTAACATTCCTTAGACTTAGAATTTTCCCTTTTCTTTAATATTCTCTTCTCTTTGATGTAGACAGATTCATTTCCCTTCTGATTTTCACAGCTGAATCCAGTTTATGGAATGCTAAAATTATTTCTGTATTTAATATGAAGAAATCAAATGGATCATACTCTGACACCTTCTAGTCTGAATCAGCCCTGATCTCAGATTAAACATTTGGCTTCCATATGCAGTCATGGAATATTAATCATATGTTATAGTCTGTTCATTGTTACCAGACTAAGCCAGTCACCTTTTTCACCTCTCCAAAACCAAAGTCTGGGCAAGGCTCATTTGGTGAGTTACCATTATTTTTGTTAATGAATTTTCCTGATAGGTCCTCTATTTCTGCTAAACACTTTAGATACTTAGGGAAACTCCTGAGGCAGCATGGTATTATGGATAAATAATGTCTCTAGAGTGGGGGAATTTTTATTTTAATTCAGCTTTTGATGCTTACTGTTTATGTGATCTTAAATACGTCCCTCCAAATGAACAAGTCTTTATATGTCAAAAGAAAGGATTGTGTCCCTGAGGTTATTCAAGTTTTAAATATATGTCCCATAGTTTTGAATCCACAAGAGGATGGAGTGGGTTCAGTGCCCATACTGGGAAAATTCTCAGACTGCATACATCCAATTATACCAAGTTCCTCCCAGTTGACAGATGTTATGCTTAGATAGTACACTATGATAACTTGAGAATACATGTAAAGGGCATAAGAGTCCTAGGGAGGGACAACTTCTTGTTTAGATGATCTACCACTGAGAGAAGAGGGCAATATTACCAAAGAGCCTCCCATTCTAAATGAGTTGGATATGGAAATGTTCTAGGATACAAAATTATAGAACAAGATAGGCTAAATCCCCCATGAAGGGAGCTGTCCTCAATAAACAATATATGCTCTAACAAATATGTAATATGCCACAATTTTCTATCTGGACATTGTTTTCTTTTTTCTTCTAATATACCAGTTTTCTAAATTTTATTCATGCTTTTCATTCACTTGAAAAGGTTTCTCTATGCCTACTCAAACCCTAGCAATTCCTCAAGACCAAGGTCTGTGCCACTTAGTCTAAGAACTTCTTCCAAACAATTCAGAGCCAATATTGATTTGTTACCTTCTAAATTTCCCGTGGAAATTATTTGCCTGAACTTTATTATATACAGTTTGACAATATTTTATGTTCTATTATTTGTCTATTATGTCTATACATTGTCTCAAAGGCTTTTGCAATGGAACAAAAATTCTGGAAGGTCCCATTACTCTGAAAGAATATAAAAATAGATCCAACCATGTTATTTGGATTTAAGGACCAGTTTAGTTGTTTGAAAAGACCTTTTACCAGATGTATGGTCACAAAGGAACATATATATGTACATATCTGCATACATATATTTTTTCTGTTACAACAATGGAATAATAGCACTTACTAAGACATGGAATAATTTTTTAATCAACATTAATGGAAACAGTATGGCTGGAGATTGTTTTTAATCATTCATTCATTCATTCATTCCCTTAGCCCTTTATAAAGCACCTTCTATGCATAAACAATGGCACTAGGTACTAGGGATAATAAGACAACGTTAAAAAAAAATTTGTCCTTGAGGAAATAGCATTTACTGAAACAAAAATAGATAAATAAGCACAATAGCATTTGAGGAAAGAAGAAAAAGTTTTCCAATCAGAGGTGAAGAGGGAATGTTTCCAGGCATATAAGAACATGAAAACAAGATGTGGGTTACAGTGTTCAGGGAATTTAGGCCAATTTAGCTGATATATCAAGTATGTGAAATAAATCTATGTGAATTAGTACTGAAAAGGTAGTATCTAGCTTATGAGGCAGTGCTCACTCCAACAATAAAATATATTTTTTTAAATATTGAGTAGTTTTATTTGGATATACAAATGTAAATACAAATTGAAATACTCTATCACAAAATGACTCTGTCCTTTATAAAAGGATAAATTTCAATATGCCTTTAAATTTCAATCTTTTGTAGAACTTTTGATGATTTTAATTTTAATACAATGTTAGCTTTAATTATTTAAATAAAATTAATTTATTTAATTAAAAGTTATTTAAATTATTCAATTTAAAATTGAAGATAAAAAATAAATCTCCTTGCTTGCCATCTTGGGGAGGGAGTGGGAGAGGTGAGAGGAAAGGAGAAAAATTTAGAACTCAAAATATTATAAAAATCTTTAATTTTATCTTTTAATTTATCTTTAATTGTAATTAGATAAAATAAATCTCCCTATGAATAATATGTAAATTATTGGGAAGAAAGGAATTTGATGTAAAAAAAATACAAAGCTTCAGGACCAATTATTGTGGAAAATGAGGTATAACTCCACTGTGGATTTTCAATTGATCTTTTTTTCCTTATTAAGAGTCAGGGCCCAAAGAAGTTGAATGACCAGACTTAAAACCATTGGCTTCTATAAAATCAAACCTAATGTACACAGGCCCTCAGTCTACTAAGTAATGAAGAAGTCTTTGATTAAGACAATTAACCTTGTTATTTTCTAAGAAACTATATATTTCTGAATCCATAGATAGTCATTGTTTCCATATATTTGAATAGAGGAATGGTAGGAAGGATGCACTGTTTCATTAAAAGTTTGAAATAAAAAAGAAACAAAGAAACAAAAGTTGAAGTCTTCAGGAGGCTGAATGAAATAAGTGGTCATTTCCGATACATCATTGGTAGTGTACATTCTAATCCTGTAAGGGGAAAAAAAAAAGAAAAAAAAAATTCTGGCTTGAAAACTGATAACTTCTGTTTTCCTACTTCCATCTTAATCTCTTAGATCAGGGTTGGGGAACATTTTTTTTTCTGCTAAAGAAAGGGTTTCTCATGGTGTAAAACCATTGGATATTGAGTCTCTTTAAGCAGACTAGCTCTTGGACAAAAAGCATAATGCCTCTTTCTAGTCTCTACTCAGATTTCCTAGGTTATTAGAACCTCTTAAAAATTTGTGCTATAGCAACAAGAAGATTATGTGATGATCAACAGTGATGGACTTGGTTCTTTTCAACAATGACATGACTCAGGCCAATTCCAATAGATTTGTGATGGAGAAAGCTATCTGCATCCAGAAAGAGGATTTTGGGGACTGAATCTGGATTACAATATAGTATTTAAACCTTTGTTATTGTTGGTTTTTTGTTTCTTTTTCTTTTTTCATTTTTTCTTTTGATCTCGTTTTTCTTGTGTAGTATGATACATATGGAAATATGTTTAAAGAATTGTACATGTTTAACTTATATTGGATTACTTGCTGTCTTGCTGTCCAGGGGAGGAAGCAAGGGAGAGGGAGGGAAAACAATTTGGAACACAAGATTATGCAAGAGTAAAGGTTAAAACTATCTTTGCATGTATTTTGAAAAATAAAAATCTATTATTATTTATAAAAGTTTGTACTTTACTTAATATCTTTAAATATCCAGGGTTTTTACCATACCACCAAGTGACTTAAAAGAAGAAATTTCATGATGGAGGAGATAAATGAATATGAGAACTAGAAAGCAAATCTTATACTGAGGAAGTTTTCCCAGTGTTTTTAATGCTGGAGCAGGATATACTCAAAGATCAATAATGAAACATCATATTAGATAAATGTTAAATAACTACTGATACTAATAGCTGGCATTTATACAGCACTTTAAAGTTACAAAGCACTATATAAAAGCTATCTCATTTGTGTTCATAGGTATAGGATTTAGATTCCAGAACACTCTCAGTATCTCTGTAGTTTATATGATAAAACAAAAACGTCAAGGTTAGCTTGACCACTAGAAAGCACAATTTGAACCACTACTTTTGGACTTCAATTCTTCCATCCTGCCTTTTTATAGGAAAAAAAATAGAATCAACTGGATATTGAAGTCAGTTCCCAGTTCTAAGACTGATTGATGTTATAAGTCTGTTAATGATGGCATGCTATATGTTCTCTAGGGTATTAGAAATAAATAGTGGGGAAATCTATGTTAAGTGTGAGCAAATTGCAATGTATTAGGAAAAAAAAAAGAAACTTCAATGAAGAACTGAAGATATTATCAGGGAAAAGTAAGATTGTAAGTAAATGAGTTAGTCACATAGTAAGAACTAAACATATGGTAACATCTAGAAACCCTGAGTGTTTCACTGATATTCTCACTATAGCAGAGCTAACAAAGGCTTCTGGCCATTGGGAAAAAATCCCTCTCACTTTCTTCATCATCCCTTACCCTGTCATCACTCACCTTGATTAACTTATAGGAGGATATGAATAAGAGTTAAATAAGGTTGTGTGAGAGCCATATTACTAGAAGATATCCTCAAACAAATAAGAAAATAGATCCATGTGAGCATTTGAATACCTTTCCTTAACTGAGTGAAATGTGCTACCTTCACCCCACTCCCTCAAAAAATTGAAAATGTTGCCTAATCCCAAGAAAACTAAGTTATCTTTGTGTTCTGGATAGATGATAGACAGATAGGCAGTGAGACATAGCTTTGGAAAGCAGATGTACAATTCATCTGTCATACACTAAGCTCAGAGAGATTTTAAATGGCACTGGAAAGGGATACAGTTTAGAACTGCATTAGTAATACATTTCAGTGAGGCTCACAAGCACTATGAATGGCCCAGAAGCTCCTGACTCAAAGATCATGTCCATGACACTTTGCTAAAATTGGCAACAACCTAGAAAACTTTAATTTTCTAACTATAAAATGCTAATTTGAAATAGTCAAATTTTATTAAACCTTCAGGTGATCAAATGTGTTTAAATTTTAATCATTTAATCAACCAAAACACATTTCTCATTGAACAAAAATCTCCCCCTACCTCCAATCTAGCATACACACATACTCAGTCATAGAACTCTTAAGCTTTACATGGTGTTATTTAAAATTTGGAAAGGATAAAAAAGGGAACATTTCCAGGCCTGCCATATGTAACTATCCTTTCTAATCTGTTAATGGGAAAAGAGAAACAGCTGAAAACTGTGTCCTTTAGAAAACATGCAGGTGTAAGGCAACTAAGGAATATTAGAATTAAGTTTATAATTTATAAAACCCAGAGGAATAGTTTTTCTTAAGTATTCTTGAGCTCATTTTTTTTTATTTTCTGTTTATTTGATGACTAGAATTTTGTTAAGATCACCAAATGTACTTTTTCTTTTGAGACCATGGCAGGAAGGAAAGCACAGGTGCAGGAAAAAGAAATTGTCACATAAAAAAAAATAAAAAACAAAAAAAAAACAGGACTTAAATCAGCAACACCAGAGAAGCTCAAGTTTCTTGAAAAATCCAATGCAACAAACTTGCTTTAGAGAAAATGATTGAAAGAGAAGGAGATTGTATATTTCTGGTTGAAAGATAATGTAGAGTCCATTGAACTCAGTGCTCTTTTTTGGTAAAAAAAAAAAAAAAAGTGAGAGATGAAGAAATCAAGTGATTAGCTCAAACCCACAGAGTTAACTGGCCAAAGTCAATTTTGAATCCAGGTCATTCTGACTTCGATCCAGAGCTCTCTCCACTAGATCACATAAACTGAAGCAATTATTTATGTCAATACCAGTGTTTGCTGAAAACCTCAAAGGAAAGGCCCTAGCATTAAGAGAGACTATGAAAGACCTTGCAAAAGTTATATTTTTAACTGATACATGAAGAAAGCTGGAGGGAGGCAAACCACACAGATGATATAGGAGCGAATCCTAAAAATGAAGATTAGCCAGTGAAAACATAACAATTTGGGGAAATGGAATGGCTTGTACAAGAAACAGCAAAAAAAAAATGATGGTAGATTAGAGTAGGAGGAAGAAAATAAAGCATACAAATATTGAAAAGTTAAAAAGAGACCACAGTATGAAGGGTTTTAAAAGACAAATGGGATTTAATGTCTGACCCTGAAGGTATTGGGGAACCACTGGAATATATGAGGTAAGAGGGAGAAGTAATATGGTCAAACTTAAACTTCAGGAGGATTATGTTAATAGTGAAGAGAGAAAAAGAGGGAGAAAAACCAACAAGAAAGCTATTGTGATAATCCTGTCATGAAGTGATGAGGGTTTATATCAAAGAAGAGAAGGCAGACTAGAGAAAGGAATATTTAAAAGAGATATTTTAAAGAGATAAATGACTGGATGTGGCAAACATGTGGATATGTGATGGTAGGGGAGATTGACTCTTGACAAAGAGTCAAATGAAGTTATAGATGGTACATCTGAGTTACTGAGAGGATGATGATACCCTCAACAGCAATAGGGAAATTGGAAAGAAGGGAGGTTTTGGTGATGAATGCAGATAATGAATGCAAATTGGAATATGATGAACTGAAGATTTCTACAGTATATACAGTTCAAGAATTCCAATAAATGTTTATGAATTAATGGTTTATACACATTCTAATGAGGGAGACAATCCAGTTATTAGTGGATACATAAGCATAGATAAAAATAATCTGAAAAGGGAAGACACTTTATTTTTTTTTTAATAACCTTTTATTTACAGGATATATGCATGGGTAACTTTACAGCATTAACAATTGCCAAACCTCTTGTTCCAATTTTTCACCTCTTACCCCCCACCCCCTCCCCTAGATGGCAGGATGACCAGTAGATGTTAAATATATTAAAATATAAATTAGATACATAATAAGTATACATGACCAAACCGTTATTTTGCTCTACAAAAAGAATCAGACTCTGAAATATTGTACAATTAGCTTATGAAGGAAATCAAAAATGCAGGTGTGCATAAATATAGGGATTGGGAATTCAATGTAATGGTTTTTAGTCATCTCCCAGAGTTCTTTTTCTGGGCATAGCTGGTTCAGTTCATTACTGCTCCATTGGAAATGATTTGGTTGATCTCGTTGCTGAGGATGGCCTGATCCATCAGAACTGGTCATCATATAGTATTGTTGTTGAAGTATATAATGATCTCCTGGTCCTGCTCATTTCACTCAGCATCAGTTCGTGTAAGTCTCTCCAGGCCTTTCTGAAATCATCCTGTTGGTCATTTCTTACAGAACAGTAATATTCTAACATTCATATACCACAATTTATTCAGCCATTCTCCAACTGATGGACATCCATTCAGTTTCCAGTTTTTAGCCACTACAAAAAGGGCTGCCACAAACATTCGTGCACATACAGGTCCCTTTCCCTTCTTTATAATCTCTTTGGGATATAATCCCAGTAGTAACACTGCTGAATCAAAGGGTATGCACAGTTTGATAACTTTTTGAGCATAGTTCCAAACTACTCTCCAAAATGGTTGGATTCGTTCACAACTCCACCAACAATGCATCAATGTCTCTGTTTTAAGGGAAGACACTTTAATGTCTGAGTGTCAGTTTCCTCATCTGTAAAAAGAAATAAGAATCCTTTTACTGCTTACTTTCTAAAAAGATTGTTGTGAGTATCAAATGACCTGATATGAGACTAAAACATTCAGGATCATTTATTTAGAATTCCAACTAGTCCCACCTTCTTATTGCTTACACATGAAAAACCTGATATGCAGGGAAAAACAGAGGTTTGCCTAAGGTCACAAAGGTGACAAATCCAGCACTCATTTTGAGGGCTTTTGACATGAAATTCAGTATACTACTAGACTATGCTAGGCAGTTTAGGTGGTGCCATCCAGGCCTGAAGCCAGGAAGACTCATCTTCCTGAATTCAAATCTAGCTTCAGATACTAGTTGTATGATTCTGTATGTCATTTTACTCAGTTTTCTTCAATTTTCCCAGCTATAAAATAAGCTGGAAAAGAAAAATAGTAAAGCCGTTCAGTGCCAAGAAAATCACAAATGGGGTCACAGAGTTAGTCATGACCAAAAACAACTGAACAACAATATTGTATCATGTTGCCTTTATAAATTATAAAGCATTGGATGAAAATAAAATATTTTTTATCAATCAATCAGTCTAGTTTGCTCAAAGTCAGAAGACCTAAATTCAAGTTTAACCTCAGATATTTCTTAACTGCGTCATTTTGGATAAATGCAACATGCCTCAATTTCCTCAACTCTAAAATGAGGTTCTCAAAGTTCTTATGAAGGCAAATTATTTGTAAAGTATTTTGCAAACCTATGCATGCTTTGTAAATTCTACATATTATTAACATGGCTGGAATTTATAGTTTTTGTGTTTCTTTTTTTAATTATTAAATTTATTTAGTATTTTCCTCAGTTACATGTAAAAACAATTATTGATATACATTTTAAAATTTGAATTCTGAATTCTTTTGTCCTCTCTCTGTACCCTCTTTACTGAGAAGGCAAACAATTTGATATAGGTTATACACGTGAAGTTATATAAAACATTTGCATCATATTCATGCTGCGAAATAAAAAAAAAACAGACAAAAAATAAAAGTTAAAAAAGTATATTTCAATCTTTATTTAGACACCATAAGTTCTTTCTCTAAGGATGGATAGCATTTTTCATCATAAATCCTTCAGAATTGTTTTTATATCATTGTATCACTGAGAAAAGCTAAGTCATTCATAGCTGTTGCTTACAATGTTGCTGTTACTCCATATAAAGACCAAACTTCATTCATCTTTAGATTTCTCAAACCCCATATTGAGCACTTTACCTGGCACAGACCCATCTGGTTTGCTGTAAGCATGCAGGGGATGGTAAAGGACAATGATGGCAGGCATTGCTTTGCTTGGATTTCAGCCATAGCAGGTGCAGAAACTGACAGTCAATATCATTTTCAGGTTTAAATAAATACTTTACTTCATATGCTTGCACAGAGAGAAGGATTTATGTACTGGCCACACATAGTAAAATCACTTTGCTCATCCTGAGCATCAAGGGAAGGTATAAAAAGGCTCCAGCATTGAAAGCAATAGAAAGGAATCTCAATATGCTTCTTGTTGTGTGCTTATGTGCATGTATTCATGGGTATATCTGCATGAAAAATTGGCCTTCATATTCCTCCTACTAGATAAGCTGATGTCATCTTACCATGAGATGTACATATGACAGAATAAAATGCAAAAAAGAAGAAAAAGAAAATAAAATCCTTTTTTCCCTTGAGACTTGCTTAGCTCAATTTCCCAGTATTTATTCTACTCTTTTTAATTTATATTTGAATGTTTATCTATTTTACCAGATGGTAAAGTTCTTAAAAGAAATGTATTTTGCATTTTTCACCCAGCATTATAAGCTACATAGGGGTACTAAATAAATTTGATAAATTAATTACTAATAGTTGAATACTCAAAAGAATTTATCAACTTACAGATGTAGATATTCACTCTAACAATGTATATAGTAACTGAGGCATGATTATTTATCCTTTTTGATTCTGTCTATGTGCCCTACTAGTTCATTGCAAAAAAAGCAAAAGCAGAAAGGATATGTGGAGCAGACTTGAAGTCAGGAAGACCTATTTTCCTGAGTAAAAATCTGGCCTCTTAAAACTTCCTAGCTATGTGACTCTGGGCAAATCATTTAACCCTGTTTACCTCAATTCCCTTATCTGTAAAATGAGCCAGACTAGGAAATAGCAAACTTTTCCAGTATCTTCGTCAAGAAAATTCCAGATATGATCAGAGTTTGACATAACTGAACTAATATTAATACACTTCTGTTTTGTGAGCTATCATCATTAAGGAATTCACTATCACATTGACCCACACTTATCACCCAATAAGGTCAAAGGTCAAAGAGAAGGTCAAAATGGTTTCATGATTCAGACATAAGGAGTAAAATTATAAGCAGATTTCTTGTGATGAAGAAATTAGTTCACAAGACATGATAGTCAATGACTATAATAATCTAGCATTTGATAAACCCAAAGATCCCAGCTTCTGGGATAAGAACTCAGTGTTTTACAAAAATTATTGGGAAAATTGGAAATTAGAGTAGAGTGGCAGAAGCTAGGCATTGACCCACACTTAATAACCTATATCAAAATAAGATTGGAATGGATTCATGATTTAGACATAAAGAGTGAAATTATAAACAAATTAGAAGAACAAAGGATAGTCTACCTCTCAAATCTGTGAAGGAAGGATTTGTGGCCAGAGAAGAAGTAGAGTACATTATGGAATGCAAAATGAATAATTTTGATTGTATTAAGTTAAAAAGATTTTGCACAAACAAAACCAATGAAGAAAAGATTAGACCTGGGGAAAATGTATAGCAAAGCTTTTGATAAAGGTCTCATTTCTAAAATATAGAGAGAATTGACTCAAATTTATAAGAATTCAAGCCATTCTCCAATTGCAAATGGTCAATGGATATGAACAAACAATTTACAGATAAAGAAAGTAAAATCATTTTTAGGCATATGAAAAAATGCTCTAAATCATTATTGATCAAAGAAATACAAATTGAGACAACTCTGAGATACTACCCCACACTTCTCAGACTGGCTAAGATGACAGGAAAAAATAATTATGAATTTGGAGGGCATGTGGGAAAACTAGGATACTGTTACATTGTTGGTGAAGTTGTGAACTATTCCAACCATTCTGGAGATCAATTTGGAGCTATGCCTAAAGGGCTATCAAACTATGCATACCCTTTGACCCAGAAGTGTCTCTAGTGGGCCTCTATCTCAAAGAGAACGTAAAAAAGGAGAAAAAAGACCTATGTTGCAAAAATGTTTATAGCAGCCTTTTTGTAATGGCAAGAAACTAGAAACTGAGTGAATGCCCATCATTTAGCGAATGTCTGAACGAATTATAGAATATGAATGTTATGGAATATTATTGTTCTATAAGAAATACTGAGCAGGATAATTTCAGAGAGGCCTGGATAGACTTACATGAACTGATGCAAAGTGAAATGTGTACAACAAGTAGACCATTGTACACAGAAACAGCAAGATTATATGATGATCAATTCTGACGGACATGGCTCTTTTCAATAGTGTGGTGATTCAGGCCATTTCCAGTGGTCCTATGCTGAAGACAGCCGTCTGCACCCATAGAGAGGACTATAAAGACTGAGTGTGGATCGCAATATAGTATTTTCATCTTTTTATTGTTGTTTGCTTGCATTTTATTTTCTTTCTCATTTTTCCTTTTTGATCTGATTTTTCTTGTATACCATGCTAATTGTGGAAATATATGTAGGAGAATTGCACATGGTTAACACATTACTTGCCATTTAGGGGAGGGAATGGGGGAAAGGGAAAGAAAAAAAATTGGAACACAGTATTTTTCAGGGTGAATGTTGAAAACTATGCTTTTAAAATAAAAAGCTTTAAAAATAATAAATTTTAAAATATTTTATTCACAAACAAATCCAATGCAACTAAAATTAGAAGGAAAACAGCAAGCTGTGCAAGAATTTTTATAGTGAGTGTTCTATTAAAACCTCATTTCCTAAATATGTAGAGAATTGAATCAACTTTGTAAGAATACAATTGGAATCATTTTCCAATTGATAATTAGCCAATGACACAAACAGGCAGTTTTCAGATGAAGAACTTAATTCTATACTTATAAGAACACAAATTCTTTTTTGATTAAAGAAATGCAAATTTAAACAACTCTGAGGTACCACCTCATGCCTCTCATATTGGCTAGTGTAACAAAAAATGATAAATATCAAAGATGTGTGGAAATTGGGACACTAATGAATGGTTTGTAAAGTTGTAAACTGATTCAACTATTCTTTAGGACAATTTGAAATCATACCTAAAAGTGCCCATAAAGCTGTGTATATTTTTTGACCCAGCAATACCACCAAGTCTGTAGCTCAAAGACATCATAAAAAGGTGAAAGGTTCATGTGCAAAAAATATATATTTATAGCAACTTGGTGATGACAAAGAACTGGAAATTGAGGGGATGGCCAACAACAGAGATAGGGCTGATCAAATTGTGGAATGGAATAATACTGTGCTATAAGAAATGAGCAGGGAGATGAACATAAACTTATGCTGAGTAAAGTGTACAGAACCAGGAAAATATTGTGTACACAGTAATAACATAATTGTGTAATGATCAAAAATGATAGACTTAGCTATTCTTGGTAATACATTCATTGTGACAAATAAAAATATATAGTAGTACAGATTAACCTGATTAACATTCTGACAATACCCTAAAGTTCTATCCTATATTTTCAACCCCTCTCTCATTCTTAGACTTTAGGTTAAAATTGTCAACTAATACAAAATACAGATGAGATCTAAACCCCTATGTGGAGTTCTTAAAAAATCTAAATGATAGAGACTATAGTAATTTCTTAGCCTAAGAATTACTGAAGGAAGGAAAGTCAGACATGCAGACCTGTCCTGTCATTCAATATAAGGTATTATAGAAAATCCCACAAGATAGTACTGATTAGAATTGAACTACAGTAGAGAAAACTGAGACTTTGAGAGAAAATTATTGTGACTAAACTTGTTAGAAATTAAGTATAAACCAATATCACAAGATATGTGAAAATAAAATCCAAATGGATAAACAAGTTAAACATAAAATTTTACATCATAACAAATTAGAAGATCTAGAATTATCATTTGGATCTATAGACAAGAGAAATCATGACCAAATAAAAGAAAGAGAAGATCACATAAGATAAAATGGACAATTTTAATTACTTAAAATTATAAAAATATTTTGCAAAAACAACGTATAAAATTAGGACAAAGGACATGTTCATGTTCATAAAGTTCTCAAGCAAATAAATTCAAATTAAAGTCATAAAAAAGGGCCAGGAATGACTAATAATTGGAGAAATGAAAATTAAAGCAATACAATTTAAAGCAACCTCAAGTTTATTTAAAATATACAAATGATCAAAATTGGAGTCACTATGATAGTGCAGAGATATTAGCACACTGTTGGAGGAGCTATGAATTGTCCTACTCAGTTTGGAAAATAGATCTATGTCAAAAATGTTACTAAATTGGATTTAACTCAGAGTTATCCCTATTCTGACTACTCCAAAGAAATAAAAAAGTATATTTTTTATTGTTTGCTATTTAATATTTCCCTCAGTTACATTAAAAACACTTTTTTATTTGCTTTTAATATTTTTGAGTTCTAGGTTCTTTCCCCTGTACCTACCTACAATTGAAGAAACCACGTATGAAGTTATGCAAAACATTTCCATAAAAGCCAAGTTCTGAAAGAAAATATAGATCTCCCACTCTAATGAAAATAAAAACTCTCAAGAAAAAATGTTAAAAATAGAGTGATATAGAGAGAGACATAGAGAATGTTCTTATTTGTATTCAGACATAATCAGTTCCTTCCCTGTGTATGGAAAAGATTTTTCATCATAAGTCCGTCAAAGTAGTTGTGGATAATTATACTACTGGGTATAATAAAGTTATTTGTAGCAGGTCATCACAGAACATTGTATTGCTTTGTATACGATATATTTAACTTTTTTCCATGAAGGACTTTCTAGGTTTTTTTTTTCCCTTGAGAGCAAGATGCTCAGAGAACCCAGAGAACATTCATCAGAGAAACATGCTTAAATTTTTTTTTTACAAAAGCTTGGAGAGATTTATGTGAACTAATACTAAGTGAAGTGATTAGAACAAAGAGAACATTGAACACAGCAACAAGAAGATCATATTATGATCAATTCTGATGGATGTAGCTCTTTTTGACAGTGGGTTGATTCAGGCCATTTCTAGTGGTCTTGTGATAGAGAGAGTCATCTGCACCCAGAGAGAGGACTGTTGGTAACTAAGTATGGATCACAACATAATGTTTTCACTTTTTTGTTATTGTTTACTTGTGTTGTGTTTTTTCTCATTTCTTTTCTTTTTGATATGATTTTTCTTGTGCAGCATGATAATTGGGGAAATATGTATAGAAGAATTGCACATGTTTAACATATAATGGATTATTTACCATGTAGAGGAGGGGGAGGGGGAAGGAGGGAGGAAAAAATTAGAATACAAGGTTTTGCAAGGATGAATGTTGAAAATTATGCATATGTTTTGAAAATAAAAAGCTTTGACAGTGCTTTTACATGAAAAATATTTTTTATAATTATTATTGCTAATTGTATATTATCTCCATTTATACTCTGTTTGTTTCTCTTTTCATCTTGCTCCTCCTCAAAAGTGTTTTGCTACTGACCACTCCCTCCTCCAATATGCCCTCTCTTTTATCACCCTCTGCCTTTCCCATAACCCATTCTTCTCCTATTTTTCTACAGGGTAAGATAAATTTCTATAGCCCTATTGAGGATGTATGTGATTTTCTAATTGAATCAATTCTGATGAGAGTAAAGTTCACTTACTTACCCTTTCTTTCCTCTCTTCCCCTCCACTATAAAAGCTTTTTTGTCTCTTTTTTAAGGCAGACAATATGCACCATTCCTTTCTCCCTTTCCTTTTCTCCCAGTAAATTCCTGTCTCACCCCTTAATTTCATCATTTAAAAATTATATCATTCCTTCATATTCAACTCACACTGATCCCTTCTTTCTATATATATACTCCTCTTAACTGTCATAATAATGAGAACATTCTAATGAGTCACAAGTATCATCCTCACATGTAGGAATATAAACAGATAAACCTTATTAAGCCCCTTATGATATCACTTTCCTGATTACTTCCTTAGGTTTCTAGATATCTATATTTGAAAATCAAATTTTCCATTCATCTCTGGTCTTTTCATCATGAATGCTTGAAAATCCTGTTTCATTGAATGACCACCTTTTCCTCTGAAGAATTATATTCAGTTTTTCTAGATAGGTGATTCTTGGTTGAAATCCTAGCTCTCTTTCTCCAGAATATCAAATTCGAAGCCCTCTGGTCCTTTAATGCAAAAGCTGCTGAATCTTGTGTTTTCCTGACTGTGGCTCCACTATATTTGACTTGTTTCTGCTTGAAAAATTTTCTCTTTGTTCAGGGAATTTTGGAATTTGGCTACATAATATACCTGGGACTTTTTATTTTGTCATCTCTTTCAGGAGGTGATTAGTGGATTCTTTCAATTTCTATTTTATCCTCAGTTCTAGAATATCAGGATAGTTTTCTTTGACAGTTTCTTGAAAGATGATGTCCAGGCTCTTTTTTTGGATCATGACTTTCAGGTAGATCAACTTTTAAATTATCTTTCCTGGATCTATTGTCTATGTCAGTAATTTTTCCAATGAGTTTTTTCACATTTTTTCTATTTTTTAATTTTTTTTTTGGTTTTGCTTTATTATATCTTTATTCCTCATAGAGCCAGTAACTTCTGTTTGCTCAATTCTATTTTTAAGTAATTATTTTCTTCAGTGAACTTTTGTACCTTCTTTCCCAATTGCCCATTTTTTGCTATTTGAGGCATTTTCCTCCTCATTAGCTTTTTATATTTTCTTTTGCATCTCTTTCAATTCTTTCTCTATTTTTTCTTCCATCTATCTCTCTTACTTGATTTTCAAAATCCCTTTTGAGCTGTTCCATGGCCTGAGCCCAATTCTTATTTTTCTTGGAGACTTTGGATGTAGGAACTTTGAATTTGCTATCATCTTGTGAGTGTATGGTTTAATCTTCCTTCTCACCATAATAACTTTCAATGATCAGAAACCTTTTTTTCTGATAATTTTCCAAGCTTATTACTGTGCTTTTAACTCTTTGCCATAGTAGGACTCTGTTTCCAGACCTGCTGCTGATTCAGAGGTTGGGCCCAGGCTGGGCTGGGGCTGGATCAGAGACTGCACTGGATCCCCACTTTGATGTCAAAGACCATTTCTGTTGATCATTTAAGTTGCCTTTAGCTGGGAAAATATTCTACTTGTATTTTTAGATGTTCTGATCCTCCAAAATATGTTTTGAGTCATTATTCTAAGGAATTTGGAAGAGTTTGAGGGAAAGGTTGGGAAAGATATTACCTTTACCATCTTGGCTCCGGCTTTTAAAAATATCTTTATATTTAAAAATATTTTCCAAAGAAATCAAAGATAGAAAAGAATCTTTATATACAGAGATATTTATTAAAGTTCTTTGTGGTTGACAGAATGGGAAAAGTGGAATACTCATCATTGTGGAATGTCTGAGCAAATTATAGAATAGTAATATGAAAGAATACTATTAATTTCACAGAAATATGGGAAGATTGCTGTAAACTGAAAACTGAGTAGAATCAGGCAAAACAAGTTGTACAAGGACAACAATTTTGTAAAACAACTTAGAATGACAAATGACTGAAGAAATTGCATAATATCTACTTCCAGACTGAGAGGTAATTAAATATGCAAAATAAGACATGCTTTTGATCATGACCAATGTGGAAATTTTTATTGGATATGTGTGTTTGCTAAATGAGTCTTGTTTGTCCTTCCCACTAACTCCCCCAATGGGAGAGTAAAGTTTTTTTTTAATTAAAAAATAATAATTATTATAAACAGAATCCCTGACATCCTCTAAGTGTCAGATTGTTTCATCTCACATAAGAGACCTTAACATGTCTCCACTATTGCTAATACATTCTCTTATTCTAGGGCTCCAATATATAATGTATATTATTGTATATATAGAAATTAGTATGAACATTTGCTTCTCCATTATAATATAATGTAATATTCTAATTAATTTTTCTATGTATCATCAGTGTTCAATGCCTCACATTTAGTAAATGATTGAGAAATGTTTTGTTGATAAATATAAAGAATAGATCTATTATTTCACTAACACAGGGAATTCCCTGGTGGTGAAATTCTCTCTAGCAACTCAGATTGGCACCTTCTCTGCAACTATTGGTCTAGGATGTTGAAAGGTTAAGTGACTTACTAATGTCAAATAGCTAACATAATTAGCATTTGAACTCAGGTCTTCTTAGTTCCACAATCTGTTCCCTATCCATGATGCTATACTATATTTTAATTAATATCAAATTAATAATATATCAACACCTTAGCATTTTCATTCATCTGAAAAATATTTGAATGCTTACTATGTCCAAGGTACTATGCAAAGCATGGCTACTACACTGTTGGCTCATATTAAATGTTTCCTCAGCTAAATCCCTTGGACCTTTTGAATGTCAATTGCTGCAAACTGTATGTCCATTAACCAACTTTTGAGTGAATCATTCAACCAACTGTAAATCAACCCAACTGTATTACACTCTGGCATCTATTTCATCAAAATTTTCCATGAGCTAATTTTGTGAAATACTAAAATGCACCAAAAGACAGATGCCCTACATCTGTACCATTTCCTTAATCTGCCAAAGAACTAACCCTTCCAAAAAAGCACTGAGATTACCTTTGGCATGGCCTAGCCTTAGTAAACCCATGCTGGCTACTACTTTTCTTTCTAAGTACTTTAAACACCATCTGTTTTAAAACCCATTCTAATTTTCCCCAGAATTCAGTATCTTCACTGGTCCATAGTAATACATTACATTTCCCTTTTTGACTCTTAGGACATTTTCTGATTACTTTTCTGATGATCTCTCATGATTTCTCAAATTATTTTTGGTTTATGTTTTCAAATTATAAGTTATTTCAATCTTAGGGTGTTGTAGCTTGCTAAAACTTGGAGATAATCGAGAAATTTCTTGATATTATTTAAACAGATGGCTGAATTTTGAATCTCTTAATTTCTACATATTTTTTATCCATTCACAAGTTTTCTCAGCAATTTCATGCCATAAATGTTGTCCAGTATTTAAAAGGAAAATTTAAACTCATAACAATTATGCCAGGCAATGAAATTTTATTCAGTATCATAATGTTTGGCCCATGTCAGCACTATAAGGCAAGCAAATGGAAAGTAGAATAATAATAATAATAATAATAGCATTTCCATAGCAGTTTTGCAAAGCATTTTATAAATATCTTGTCACTTTATTTTTATCCATACAACAACCTAGGAAAGAAGTGCTATTATCTCTATTTTATACTTGAAGAAATGGAGACATGCAGAAATTCAGTGACTTGTACAAAGTCACACAACTAATTAGTGTTTGAAGCTGGATTTGAACTCACATTTTCCTGACTCTAGACCCAGTGTTCTATACATTATCTTCAGCTTCAGTAAATTTTATTAAGAGCTGACAGGTTTATCAGAGTTAGAATGGCAATGATTTATATTTAAGTAGTACATTAAGATTTGCAATAAGATTTTACTGATCACACTCTAAGAGTTGGATACTGAAATATCCTTCCTCAATTTCCCAATGAGAAAACCGGAGTTCAGAGAATATGCTGTAATTAGCCCAAGATCACAGAACTAGCAAGTGACTTTCCAGGAGAGATTCAAGATCAAGCTTGCCTGATTCTCAATGAATCATGTAATTCACTATAAAATACTGTCCATTAAGATACAAATATGTGTAGCTATATCAAACTGGCATATTCAATTACATTTTAATGATCATTTAAATGACATCACACATTTTCTTTTATAAAAGCAGTCATTAATAACTCATCATCAATGCTTTTGATGATAGCAAATATATAAAACCTACCCAAATGTTAAAATTATATTTATATATAATAATTCATACATATATAGGACTTTAATATTTAAAAACAACAATCTTATTAGATAGGTAGTGAAGGTATTATTATTTCTTTTTTAAGAAGAAACTGTATCAAACTGACATCAGTTTGCCTAAGAGAACAGAAAGAGTAGCATCAGAGTCGAGATCTCCTCTGGACTTTATGATTTTAAAATCAGTCATATAGAGGGTTTATGACATTGATTTAAGTATGATATTCACAAATACAATTCATAACTAATCTGTAACTCAGTTTATGTCTTGGAAAGCTGCTGGCAACTCAAAGAGTTTGAGTCTTTCTTCATACAGTGATTAAAGTATGAGGGAACATTTGAAGCTGTCTATTCATAATTCTAAGTGCAATGATTTTTAATTCTTGCATGGTACTTCTTGATTAAAGCCAAAGACAGAGACATTTTTCATAATATTCTAAAGGAAATGTAAGCCAGGGAATAGTTGTACTTTTTTTTGTTAGAAAATACTCCTGAAACAATTGCTCCCTAGGAAAGTTGTCAATTATTTTAGAGTTTTCTAAGGTATTTCCACTTAAAATTCAAATGGAGATAACTATAGTTTATGAAAAGCATAAGGAAATAATGTAGCTTAACATTGCCTCCATACTCACACCTTTAGCTTTGCATCCATCTTCAAAAGATTGTATGGTTTACCTGATCTGGATTTGAGAGGAGAGAAAACCCACATCTTATGATATATTCCCTGAAAATTTCCCTTTCTCTTCCTAGCAGGCACATATTTGGAACCTCTATTTCAAAAAAAATATATTTCACAAAGATGACTGATACTCTCACTATAGCTTTAAGAACCAAATAAATTAAATATAATTTTAAAGCATTTTTCTGATAATTGTAAAGTTTTGAGAATGTCTTGTTTTATAAAGGTTCTTTCCATTAAAGTAGAAGATATGTTTTACCTGTAATCAACAAGATTCTATTATGGATCTGTCATACACAATCTGTGATGATACACAAAGGAAAGAGGTGAAGAGAAACTTTTTCTTTGTAAGAACCAGTTTAAATGTGAAGTTATTTTTTTATGATACAAAAGAATTCTATGAAGAGCTTGTGAGAATTGACAAGTATAGCGTATTTTTTTTAATTCCTATGATTACTGAAAAGAAAAGGAAAAAAGACCAACCTAATTTATTTACTATTACATTTAGCTGTTACTTGAAAATGAATAAAAGGAAAATTTTAAGTGGTTTTATTTAATATCTGAAATGAACTGCATAATAGCTTAACACTACAAGATCAAATAAGTGAAAAGAAGGTATCTACTGTTGTATTGATGATTTTAGGTACTTTATGCTATGGCATTGGCCCTAGCCAAAGCAGTACAACAGTTGTATATATTCTCTTTGTTAATGATTTTATTTTACATATATTTTACATTTTTAGTAGTTTTAACATTATTTATATATTGAAAATTATGAGCATTACTATTCACAAAGGGGTTTTCCCCACTCAAGAAATATTAAACATTATTTCATGAACTGGGCAAGGTACTTTTCCAGTAGTAATTACTCATAATTTTCTTTACTTGAATAAAATTAAATATGAATTAAATATTTAACAAACTTATATTCATGAACTTAACAATGGTGGCTACTCCAGCTACTTAATTAATGAGATAAAGATTGTAAGTTCATTCATGATAAATGATCACAATATAAGCATGGATTTCTCTTGTGCTGATGTTGTTAAAAATAAAATAAAGGACACCATAAGTGGCAAGCTGAGATGAAACTTATGGGTGAATATGGTGAAACCAAAGATCTTGTAATTTTGCTTCATGTCTTCTCCCCAACCTGTTTCATTTTAAGTGTCTTTCTTTATGAAACATATCCAAAAGTGTAAAGGGCTGAAACTTTGAGTAGATGCACTGGAATCAGACAACTGAGCACTTATGGCTAATTACTTATTGGACATTACTCTATTAGCATATGCTTGGAAAATGGCCCTTCCCACTATTCTGTGCTGGCTCAATCTTTTGGTGTATACAGAGAATTGTGGGAAGGATTAGGGGGTGGAGTAAGACAAGTCAGGGTCACTTTAGCTGTGGACAAAGAGGAGAGAGAGGAGGTTGTAGAGAGCTCATGGAGTTTTTGTCCATCTCCTTTATTTCTTCCCCTAAAAACCAAGGACTTTTGCTTGTTCTAACTCCAGCTGATTCTGAGGCATCCAGGGTGCTAACCTGGACTTCACACAAAAGATCCCAAGTAACATGAAACATACAAGATTAATAATAGTGTTTAGCATTTGTAAAGCACTCTATAAATATCATCTCACTTTGCTCTCACAACAAGATAGGAAAGATAGGAGGTATTATAAATGTGAAAACCAAAACAAAAATAGAGGTTATTAAAGTCACAAAACTAGTGTTTGAGGTTTGATTTGAACTCCAGTTTTCATGAATCCAAGTCTGGTACTCTATCCAATGTGCCATATAACTTCTTATTTCTATTTCATAATAATATTTTTTTTTCTGGAGACAACAAATCTTTTCCTTCCCCCTTCCCTTTTCTTTTCTAACCCTTTTCTATTCTCAGGATAATAATAGAGAACTGGTCTCATACTTAGGAAAACCTGAATCCAAATTCCTCCTCTGAAATATGTGGCCTGGTCTTATATCTTCTTCTTCAGAAATTCCCTTAGACTATAAGACTATAAGTTGCTGATTGGCAATCATAAAGGAGCTTTCCTTAAAAAGGAATCCCCAAAACAAATGGAATAAAAAATCTGGTCATTTTTCAGTGCTTTTTTAAAGTTGACATATTTGATATGGGGATGAATTTGGCAATTCATTTGACAAGGAATTAAATTGTAAGTATAAGTTCTAGTTAATAATCACTATTAACAATTTATATGTGACTTTTTCCAGTATAGTGTTTTGAAACATAATTTTGAAAGTCTTCTACAAAGGTTCTACCCAAAACCTGGAGAATCCAATTTTGGCTCAGAGCATCTTAACTATTTTTGTATCATTAAACCTCTTGATACCATAGAATCCTGTGAGCTTCTTCAGAATAATTTTTTAAATCCAAATTTAAATAAATGCTAGATTTCACCTGGAGGCTAATAAAACCTATCAAGATTTTTTCCCCACTCAGATTAAGGGATTATTGACATCTATCCTTTGCCCCATATTAATAATTTCTACTTCAGGATATTTGGGTGAGGTTATTTTTCTTTTGTTTTGTTTTGCATTTTTGTGAGTCATCTCTCATTATGCTATATGACCAACTAGCATATTTCCTTACTCATTCTTACCTTTTCTGGATGGTGGACACCATTCAATTCAGGTCTATAGTTTATAACATACTTTATTGATTTGCATGAGCTGCAGATTGATTCACTCTCCTATTTTAATCTAATACCATTTCTGATTGTTGAATGCATAGCAAAAGTTTAGGAGGGAAAAAATACCTCAGGTAAGCTCTTATAAATACATACCTGTTATAGGTATATTACTTCACCTGGAAAATGTTTATTTACCTGAAAGTCAGTGTAACTTCAGAAAAGACTGAGGAATATTAATGTAGTATTTGCTGCCTGATATATCCAACATAAATACCAGGAGAAAAAAGGTCTATACATAATGCTCACCTAATTCACCTGGTCTTCAATACAATCAGTAGTGAGAACTTGTGAGAAAGTATGGCAAATTTGATTGCTCCAAAAAGTTCATCAGAATTATACATCAGTTTCATGAAGGCATATAAGTCATCAATAGAGTGGAGCAAGGCTGGGTGCTTGCTCCCATGCTAAAGAGCATGATAATTTCAGCAATGTCAGATGTCTTTAGTAAGGACAAAAATGGCATCTAGGTTAGCTATGACACTGATGGTAAATTATTTAACTTGAAAAAAAGGCTGCAGGCTAGGACTAAAGTAGAGGAAGAATCAGTGAATTATTTTTTGTTTACAAATTATTGTCCAGTAAAATCAGCATCTGAAGCTCAAATACAATAAAATGTGGCTTGATTCTTTGCTGCTTGAGTTAATTTTGACTTAACAATTAGCACCAAGAAATACAATCAGCACTATACCATTTGTATTTGAAACCAATGGTGATAGCAAATGGAGAAGTTTTGAATATTGTGGATAACTTCATATATCTTGGAAGTATAATTTCCAAGGATGTACACATAGATAATAAGGTTGATGCATGCATTTTCCAAGTAACTCAGTCTTTGGGAGACTCCAAAGGAAAGTATGGGATAGAAGAGGTATTAGATTGACTACCAAAATGAAGATCTATAAAGCCAGATGACCTCACTGTTGTATGCCTATGAAACATGAAGAGTATACCAACACCAAGCCAGGAAACTGAATTGCTTCCATTTGAATTGTCTTAAAAAGATTCTGAGATCACCTGGCAAGAAAGGCACTGGACACTGATGTCCTTTCTTGAGCTAAACTGCCAAACATGTAAATGCTACTTCAGAGAGTGCAACTCCAATGAACTGATAACATAGTTTGAATGCTGAATGTACGTTTGCCCAAAGACTAATTTTTGGACAACTCACTGGCAAACACTCACATGGATGAGAACAGGCAATACAAGGATAGCCGACAGGTCTCTTGGAAAAACCATGGAATTGAATGTGTGATATGGAAAACACTGGTAAACAACCACTCAGCATGATGTGCCCCATTAAAGAAGGTACTGTGCTCTATGAATGAAGCAGAATTGTAGTAGCTCAAAAGAAAAATTGGTTGATCAACTTTAGAGACATCATAGTTCCAAATGTTAATATTGACTATTTTTTTCTTGACCCATCGTAGAACATTCCACCTTTTTGTTAGTCTAATCAGCCAGAGTCAGACATAATGTATCTTAACTCCAACATAGTGATGTCATTTTGGTCCTCTTCAAGATTGAAAAACAACAACCACCCAACCAGAATGTAATGGATTACAGGATACCCATTATAAATCTCTGAATATCAGAAGTGGCATGACATTATAAAAATTACACTAGAAATAAAGGATGAATATGAAGAATTCAGAGAAACATTGAGAGATATATGTGATCTGACACAGAGTGAAACAAGAAAAACTAAAGGCATTAGACAGTGATTACACTATAATGAAAAGAAATATGTATATTTGTTTTAAGGGTTTCCCTTTCTCTATCCTCTTTCTCTGTCTCTGTCTCTCTGTCTCTGTCTCTGTCTTTCTGTCTTTGTCTATCTGTCTGTATCTCTCTCTCTCTCTCTCTAGATCTTTTTCCATCAAAAAAATTTAAGTCAGGCCAACAAGCATTTTTTAAGTGCTCACTATTATCCAGGAATTATGCTAAACACTGGATAAATAAAGAGAACAGACACTCTCCTCAAGAAGCTTACTTTCTCATGAAGGAGGAAAATACATAAAGAGAACTAAAAGTGGGAGGTGAAAGTGTCTATATTGGGATATAGCTGGGAGGTGAAATATGGAAAATAAAGGATGGCTTGTCTGGAGTCTTTCTTAATGAGGAGGTTCCCAGGGAAACTTATCAATAGGAGAAGGAAACAGCAGAAGGGATAGGCAGCTGAGGTAACAAAACCTGGAAAATAAAGTACATTTTTTTAAAAAGTATATTTAATGGTCCCAGAAAATATCTGGTTTTAATTAATTAAATATGCATTGCTAATTTTTCCAGAGTTGTGGGAGACAACTAGAGTAGAATGCTGCTGAAAATGTTAATTGGAGTCACTCTATCAGCTGTTTCTACTGAAATATTTTTCTTTTTTATAAAAGAATTGATATCCAGAATACAATAGGGCATAGTGGAAGTGACAGTGATCATTTTCCAAGCATTTATTAAGCACTTACTATATCTGAGTTACTGATCAAAAAGACAAAATCAGTCTTTTGGCAGGAAGGAAGGAAGGGAAGGAAGGGAAGGAAGGGAAGGAAGGGAAGGAAGGGAAGGAAGGGAAGGAAGGGAAGGAAGGAAGGAAGGAAGGAAAGAAAGAAGAAAGGAAGAAAGGGAAGGAGGAAAGAAGGAAGGAAGAAAGGAAGGAAGAGAGGGAGGGAGGGATGGAAAGAGGGAGGGAAAGAGGAAGGAAGGGAGGTAGGAAGAAAGGAGGGAAGGAAGGAAGAAAAAGAAATTTTCTTTTGGAAAATTTAGATTGAGAATCAGAGAACCTGACATTGAATCCTGATCTCTGCTGTCTATTTACCTGTGTAACCCTGGCATAATATATTTCACTTTCTTGATCTTTAAAATGATGTAGTTATGTTAGGTTAGACTAGGTCTCTAAATGATCATAAATTCTAAGACATTTTAAAACTCACACTGACCTACTGGATTGCCTTTTTGTTAAAACGTTTTCTACTTAAAGCATTTGTTGAAATTCAAACATGTTTACCTAGCATCTACACAATCAATCTTCCATAGGTAAAAATTCTTTCATAAAAAAAAAAAAAAAGATTCATGAGAGATTGAGCTCTATGACAAATCCTAAGAAAAGGAAGGAGATATGAAGAAGACATTATTAAAAAAAAAAAGCATAGGCTTACATTGGATGGAAATTGGTAAAACCCTGGCTGGAGAGTGGAAAGACAAAATAAGGTCTGGTCCAAAAGGACCATTTAAGGGGAGAAGGAGGTGACTGACAAAAACAAGTAAAGACTGGCTTAAAATAAATCCTTCCCATGCCTCACCTTTGTCTAGGTGCTAGCCCTAACTAAACCCTCTATATGACTGGAGCTCAGAGAAACAACGGAAGATATAATATTGTGACAGGTAGAAACCACACATGTGGCTAGAATTATAGTGATGTTACTGCCTCAGAGCTGTTCTCTGAGACAACTTTAACCATGCTTGATTTAGTACCTGTTCACTGGGAAAAGTCAAGGACCTACCTCCTCTAGTGCCTCACAACCAGGAAATCACTTCCACTTAATGAATCTGACTTGGAGGGAGAGGGAGGAAGGGCAGCTCATTCTGTTACCTAGCTCATCTCACTCAAAAATGGAATATGCTAAAAACATGTTCTAAAGTAATAAGAAATGTCAACCATATATTATCATTTTAAATATGCCATTTAAAAGTGATAAAATCTTTGTTTTTATCTTTTATTTCCAAAAATGTGATTTTAAAAGTATTTTAACACTGATATCTTTTATGCCTCACTTAATTGATGTTATCATTTTCTACATTAGAAAATTTAGAAAAGTAAAACTGACTCTTGACTTTCCGGTTACTTTATACTATCAATAATAGCAAGACAGTGGAATCAAAAATTTAATATTGGAAAAAATAATAATGATTAATATGTATGTGTACTTTTAGGTTTCTAAAGCTCTTTATATGTATTTTTTTGGTTTGAATAGAACTTAGAGGTCATATAGTCCAGATGCCAAACTAGGGAGGAATACAGAATAGATTCAGAGGACACAGTGGAAAGATTCCTGAATTTGGATTCAGAAAGTATAAGTTCAAATTCCAGTTCTGTCATTTGTGACTAGTTTGGTATGACTTTTTTTGTTGCTGTTGTTAAATCAGTATTAGCTCCTAGAGATCACTGTTTCCCTAAGCCTTCAAAAATATTCTTTTTAATAATCCATTGCATAACTTTATTTTGTGAATTCCCATTAACCTCATTAGTGATGATTTTCAACAATTTGCTTTTGTTTTTCTTTTTTAATGAAAATCTTATTATTTGCTTCCCTCTAATCTTATAAGATCTCTGCTGAATGATTTAATTATTCAAAAATATGGCCAAAGATACCTTTGTGAATATTCTGTGATATGCAGTTCATATGCATCCAAGAATAATTTTATTTAAATCACCTCTCTTACAAGTCTTTATCTGCTTAAGGCTTCCATTCCTTCTAAACGACCTTTAAGTTACTAAGACTAATTTAGAGAGATCTCTATCTTGAGGAGATAACAAAATGAGAATCAAATTGAATTGTTTCTAGCTCTTCTTGCACATCTCACTATAGATGAAGGAATGCACTAAATATAATGAGAACATTTTCATTTTGAACTTGGGTTTTTATAGCAGGTCTAAAATGGGGGTTCAAGGGAATAAATAGTGCTTGTGACTTTTATTTGCTAGTTTATAGTGTGGCCATAAAACCCACTGAGTCATTCCATACATTAAGTAGTATTTCACATTAAGAAGTCTCTACACAAATTATATCCATTTCTCTTAAGGACTATTCAACCTCAGAATCTTTCCTGTTGTGGTGGTTTTGTATCTCTATACCTTGCCATTCTGAAAACCTAAATAACCATTGGACTATTCCATTTATCCTTAAAATGGGCATTCCTATATCTCTTCATCCTCTAGCTAGAATGCAAATTTTAAGATAACATGGAAAAGTCATTTTTTGTCTTTGTATGCACAGCATTTTATACATAGTAGGAATTTAATAAATACTTTTCAAATTAAATTTAAATTTCCTTTTAACCACAAATAATACACATCTTCATCTATAAATGACAGAACATTTTTCCTTTGCTAACTGAGAGCTTGTCTGACCCTGGCAGGATATTAATATCATTGTCCTATAAAAGGTAATTGCCTTCATAAATTTCTTTAAGATCTTCTTTGAGGCATTTTAGTATCATAAAACATTATTAACATTATCGTAATCCTTTTATATGCTATTGCTTGGTTAGGTTATAAAAATTGGTGTTTCTCAGGAGATTATTAAACTATCTAAAGGAACAGAAAGGAGGATCAAAGTAAATGAGATGCCCTTTATAATGTATGATTCCTTGTTTCTCTTCTTGTAAAATTATACTGTTGTATTTTTGTACAGTCATTTTTCAGTTACAAATTCAACTACATTTTAAATTGATCAAGTGGTCAATTTTCCACTAAGCCGATAATGTATTTTTAAACTATGATATTTGCAAGGTGCTGGCCTCTTTCTAATTTTTTTAATGTAGGATTGGGAAATTCAATTCAACAAACACCTAATAAATAGTAGCTACATAAGAGGAATATATTTATAAAATCAATAGATTACCACTTTATCTTCTTAAGTGGAATTAAACAATAGTTGTGTTTTTTTAACTCAGGGGTTAAATGACTCACATAGCTAATATATTCCTTGTTAAAAACAAAACAAAACAAAACAATAACATGTTTTTATATATTTTATATATATGTTATATGTTATATATGTTATAATATTTTTATATATTAGCACTATGTGATCCAATCTCACACTCTTTCCATTCATGCACTCTATGCCCAACTAAGCAGGACTACTACTAAGATTTGTCCCTCCTTCTCCCTTGTTATAACATTTGTTCATGTTATCCCTTCCACTTTCAAAGATTCCCATTACTATTTCCACAATCTAATAGAATATGTGTCCTCACCCAAACATAATATAAGTTAAATTGTAGGAGTGAAGGTAGGAAGGAAAGATCCAATATTCTAGGAAAATTGGAGAGTAGAGAAAACATTTTAGTTATTATTCTAGATAGAAACCAGTGAAACAACATCTGGCTTTCAACAATGAAAAGAGAAAGTTACAATGAAAGCAAAGTGAAATGATAGTTACTTGCTGAGAGAACTACCCATGTTTCACAACCATATCTGATAAAGATACTTTTACCTTGAAAATTTTATGGCCATGTATCAATACACTTTTAGTGGAGTTGTGTCTTTTAATTCCACCATTCTTGAAAGATTTTTAGAACTACAATAAAAAATTAAAACATCTTTAGTCCTTTAACACAAATGTTGCTACAATGTAAATGCTACAAAGGATGCAAAGAAATATGATCCCACTTTAGACTTACTATTAAAAAACAAGTTCAAAATGAAGACATTCTTATTACATTCAGTATAGTCTTCTACCAATTGTGGTTTGTGTAAGAAGATATATCCTAGATCATTATATTCTTCAACAACGATACTGTATGAAGATATATTCTGATGGAAGTGGATTTCTTTGACAAAGAGACCTAATTCAGTTTCAATTGATCAATGATGGACAGAAGCAGCTACATCCAAAGAAAGAACACTGGGAAATGAATGTAAACTGTTTGCATTTTTGTTTTTCTTCCCGGGTTATTTTTATCTTCTGAATCCAATTCTCCCTGTGCAACAAGAGAACTGTTTGGTTCTGCACACATATATTGTATCTAGGATATACTGCGACATATTCAACATATATAGGACTGCTTGCCATCTAGGGCAGGGAGTGGAGGGAGAGGCGGGGGGAAATTGGAACAGAAGTGAGTACAAGGGATAATGTTGTAAAAAAATTACCCTGGCATGGGTTCTGTCAATAAAAAGTTATTATAATAAATAAAAAAGAGAAAAAAAAGATATATCCTAGTAGAACTTTTGTGGCAACAATAAGCTGAGAACAAATAGAAGCCTTTTTATTGAGAAATGCCTATACAAATTATGATACATAAATGTAATAGAATATCATTATGCTATAAGAAATGAAGAGCATAAAGAATTTAGAAAGTCTTCCAGGAGCCAAAATGATAAATTAACAAGGAAATCACCCAAACTCTCCCATATTCACCTTCAAACAACTATAGACTTTATCACCCCAAATGAATTCTAGAATGACAGAATCAACAAAAAATGAGCTGAAACAATTTTCTAGCTAAGAATAACTTTTAAAGTAAGAAGAAAAGGTCAGAAGGTCTGACTCCTAGGGGTAAAAGGAGAGCCCAGCCCAGGGCAGACAGTGTCCCAGTAAGCAAGAAACAGGCTCTGCCTCAGAAAGCCAGGGGGAAGACATGAGCCCCAGAACAGTACCAGGCAAACAGAAAAACACCATCACCAGCTCCTCTTCCCATGTACCATAGTAAGAGCTAAATAGCACCGGCTGAAAGGGCAGATGTTAATACCAATCACCTTCCACCTCACCCCCACCCCAAACACACATACCTCCATGTGATTCACAGGCTTCCTATTGTGCCTCAGAGCAACATGAAGCAAATGAGCAGAGAGCACATTCTACTCCCGACCCCACCATAACTGAGCAACACCAGTCACTCCACAACCACACTCACCTCCAACCCTTGCCTGAGCATAGCACCAAGAGAGCCCCCAGACCACTGTAGGCTTGGCATAGCATGAAGGTTTACAGGCCTCAGGGCAGCAGCAGCATAGTATAGAAAATCAACCAGATTCTGCAACACTCCCCAGCCCTTAATAAGAACCTTGGGACAACGTTTTTTCCACCTGAAGAGCAGTGTTTTTTTTTTCCATGCAAGAACTTTAAAAGTCAGAAAATAGACTGGAAAATGATCCCCAAAAATGATCATAGAAAATAATAATGGTGATAAAGAAGATCAAGACACAAACTCAGAAGAAGACAATAATGTTAAAAATGCCTGCGTGCAATGTCTCAAAGGAAAAAAAAAGTAAACTGGTCTCAAATCCAGAAAAAATTCCTGGAAGATTTCAAAAGAGGTTTAAGAATCAAAGAAGAGAGATTGAAAAAAAATTGGGAAAAGAAATGAAAATGATGCAAGAGACTAATGAAAAAAGTCAACCATTTGATAAAAGAAGCACAGGAAAAAATTAGGGAAATAAAAAAGATGTACAAAAGTTTACTTAAGAAAACAACTCCCTAAAAAGTAGAATTGGTCAAAAGGAAAATGAGATTTTAAAAAGATAAGTAAAGAAAATATCTCCTTACAAGTTAAAATTGTATAAGTGGAAGATAATGACTCTATGAAATATCAAGAATCAATCAAACACAATCTAAAGAAGAAAATATCTAGGAGAGATAATATAATTACTAGACTACATGAAAGCCATGAGCAAAAAAATAAAACAAAAACAAAAAAACAAAACAAAGACACAGATCTTTCAAAAATTATCAGGGAAAACTTTCCTGTCATACTAGGATAAGAGAGCAAAATAGACATTGAAAGAATCTACTGATCATCTCTGGAAAGAGATCCCCAAATTAATAATCCTAGACACCAAATCCCCAAATTCCTAAGTCAAGTAGAAAATATTGCAAGCAGTCAGAAAGAACCAATTTAAATATTGAGGAGACAGTCGGGATTATCCAGAATTCATCAGAAGTAGATAGCAAGGTAGATTAAAAACCAGAATCCTACATTACGTTGTTTAGAAGAAACACTCTGAGGCAGGGAGACAGCCCCTTAAAGATAAGGTGCTGCAGCAGAAGCTATTTGCTTCAGGTGAAGTTTAAAAAAAAAAAAAAAAAAAAAAAAAAAAAAAAAAAAAAAAACAGGTAACAATTTTGTTCTTCAACACAGCAAAAGCAAAAATAGATCTTATGATAAGAGATAATGGGAGGAAACCTACATCTTGCTAAAAGGTACCATACAAAAGGACATAATATCAGTACTAAACATATATGCATAAAATGGAATAGCATCCAAATTTTTAAAGTTAAATGAGTCACAGGAAGAAATAGACAACAAAACTATACTAGTGGGAAAACCTCAACTTAACCCTCAGAACTTGATAAACCTAATCATAATATAAAGGAGAAAGAAGTTAAGGAGATGAAGAGGATTTTAGTAAAGTTGGATAAGATAAACCTCTGGGGAAAACTGAATTGAGAAACAAAATACTCTATTCTCACTGGTTCTGGCCATATTGTTTAAATGCCAAATGTACACTTGTCAAAAACAAAATTATTTAGAGAACTTACATAGGGGAAGTGCTAACAAGGTTATCAGGAAAAAAATACAGGAATACTTTCAAAATATGGCAACTTTAGAATAGATTTTATGACACAGGCGATATTGGCAAAGGACCCTCCAGTATAACATGCTCTCATCAAAGAAGGTACTGTTATCTATGAGCAAAGCTGAACTGAATTAGCCCAGAAGAAATGCAAGATGAGAAAAATCAGAGAAGCAACCCCAAATGTTCACAGAAATTATGTGTCCAATTGATAGTAGAGCGTTCGGAGCCTGTATTCATCTGATTAGCCACAGTCAGACACATTGTAACTAAATTTTAATATAGTGATGTCATTTTGATCCTCTTTGAAAATAAAGGATAACAGCATAGTACCTGTACAAAAATTAACCATATATTAGAGCATACAAACCTCATAACCCATTGTAAAAAGGCTGAAATATCAAACATTGCCTTTTTATAACATAATAGAATAAAATTACATTCAATAAAGATCAGTAGAAAGATTAAAAATTCATAGAAACCTTAACATTTTGATTCTAAATAATAAGTATGTAAAAGAACAAATCATATGAACAATAAAAAATTTCATTAAAGAGAATGACAATTATAAGACAGATTCCAGCCAAAATCCTTATTTTTGGTTCAGGTCCCAAGAATTAGAACAACATCATGGTTTTGGATTTAAATAATTTATGCTATCTCTGAAGGATAATTGAGGTACCCTCCCCCTTCAAATATTGAATCAAAGAAGCAGGTACTACCTTGTATACAGAAACAATATTTAGACCATCTTTGTAAAAATATAGAATGCATGAGTGAAGTAATGTATATGGTCAGTCAGAAAAAAAAATAGGCAAAATCATGTTCTGAAAGACTAAAAAACACAGAGGAGTTCATATTGTATCCTAAAGACAGTAGAAAATCTCTGAGGATTATTTTTTTCAGTAGAGAATTAGCCAAACTTGGGCTTTATAAATATAAATTTGGCACCCATATACAAAACTGATTAAAAAAGGGGAAGATGACCTTGATTATATAGTGGTCATTTCAAAAAGAACTAGAAAGTAGTTCAGCATCATTTGAAGATTATTATTTTTTCAACCAACACTAAGCAGACAGACTCCTAACATAGGTAACATAAAGGAAATACATATGAAAGGCACTCTCTAGTAATGGGATTCATTGCTCTGGCCTTATGTTCAACATTTTCATTAATTACTTAGATGAAAACAATGATAGCATGCTTTTTTAAAATTGTAGATGGTATGAAGCAAGAGACAGATAATACATTGACAAACTGACTTAGAATCCAAAGAAAACATACTTCAAAGACTAAATCAATTATCTTATAAAAAGAAATTGAAATAGGATAAATATAAAATCCACTTTTGATTTTATTTTTTTTAAATCAGTTAAAGAAAAGAGGACATGGAAGACATGACTACAAAACAATTCATGTAAAAATTACCTGGAGCTCAATTAGTGATGTGTCATTTTGTGTCAAAAGTATGTATATTTATACAAAAAGGAGGGTATGACAAGTAAAGCTCTCAGCCTTTTATATGTATCTTTGTCAACCCACAAATGGAAAATTTTGTTCAGTTCTGGAGACTGTATTCTAAGAACATTAACTACCTTGAATTTATGTACAGAATATGATACCAAAAACCATATCATGGTAATAATATTTAAATGAACTAGAAATTTTTTATCTGGATAAAAAAAGATGCATATAAAGGACAAGACAACTAGGGGTATTCAAGGGATGACAAAATGAAAGAGAAAAGAAAAATTTTTACTTGATCTCAGAAGGTAAAATGGGAAACAAAAGGTAGAATATATTAAAAAAAAGATTAATTCTCAGCATATGCAAAAAAAATTCTAATGGCTAGGTCTGTTACAAATGTAATGGGTTGCCATAGGAGGTCAATTGATATATGTCACTGGAGATGTTGAAGTGGTCATTTAATCAATACTTGTTGATGATGTAAAAGTGATTGGATATTGTGTACTTCTTGTAATCAGAAAGACTGAGGTTCACCTTCCACTCTAAAATTTACCAGCTCTGTGACCACAATTACTTTAAATGTTTTAGAACCTTGATTTCCTCCACTATAAAACCTGGGGGATGGTACAGCATGTCAGATACATGCAATGATTTCTCCAGTCCCAGAGCAGAATTACCCTGGTCACAAGAAAAAAAACACAAAAAAATCAAAAAGCAAAAAGACTTTTAGTGACAAGGCATGTAGCAGAAGGTGAGATAGCATGACAAGATGATCTATTTTGATGAGAAAGGTACATATATACATACATCCTAAATCCTTAAAGTATTCAGTCTTCCATGCCAAGTGTCCACAAAAAAGTAACATCAGGGGCTGATACAAAAGAAACAAACCCCTAATATCCCCCAAGATTTTAATAAAGGCTAAAGCTTAGAACATATTTAATGTCATTTTGAAGGTGAAAACTTCTTTACTTTTTCTTTTATTAAAGTTTGGAATTTCTTGATCAATGTAACATATCAAAGCAGAATTTCAGAGTCTATTCATTCTGGATCACTTGAAAGATGCTAATTGTCCAACATATTTATCTTTATATAATGTGACTATGGCCTCAAGAGGTATTCAAACTGACTTTATTTTTGCCACCTTCTTATATTGTACTCAATGTATATTTTGGTATTTAAACTAAGACAAAAATAGCTCTAGATTTTATTTATTTTTTTTTGTTTGTTTTAGCTAACAAATACCTTTTAGAAAGGAATGGAGAGGATACTTAGGGTAGGGACAAGTCCTGTGATTTCATAATTATATACAGGGAAATCCCAATGAGGAAATTCAGAAAATATTCAGAAGTTAAGTGACTAATTTATCCAAGGTCAAGCTAAGATATATCAAAGGAGAGACCTGAAACCTAGGTCTTTCTGAATACAAAGTCAGCTCTTTATCCACACCTCCAAGCTGTCTCTCATATTTTGAGAGATGAATTGAGAATGAAGATTTTCATGAATAAAACGATTGTATGATAAGTTTCAGAAGAACAATTAGGATGATGAAAATAAGTCGCCCTTTATCTTCTAAACTCCTTTCTTCTCCAACCCCCAAAACACATAAACTTAAGCTGTCTCAAGTATCCTCCATAAAAGAAAGAATCGGTGGAATTTTGAGAACTCATGAGATGTTAAGAATGCTCTTATTTCTTAAGGTATACAAAAGATAAGTATCCCAAAGAATATAAAAAGATGATCTTTTTGAGGAAACCTTTACATGCAGAGTAGCAAAAAAAATTATATGATTTACAGAAGTTCCTCTTACACAGTCTAGTTCAGAGAAAGCACAAAAGTCCTTATTTCCTCTGACTGGGTATATATATATATATGCGTGTCCTTTATTTGTCCAAGCATGAAAGTTGAGGGAACTAGGGGGACAATAATTTTATAATATATAATGAAAGTCACTGTACAAGAGTTTGAATGTATATCTCCCTCTTACAAATATATAAGGTGTGTTTTAGAATGACTTTATGAAGTACAAATTATAGGTTGAAGAAAAATATCTGAAAATTTCCCTTCATGAAAAATATATATGTTTGCTCGCTTGACAATTTACTCACTTCAAATGAGTCTTACTTGTTCATTTTCCTAATAAAAGTCTACAATTGAAAAATTTGGGGAGAACTACAGGTACCATATGAAAATTTCTCATTCCCTGAGCTCTTCCATGCCATACTTAAATACATGGAAAATGTATGTTTCTTTGTATCCTTAAGTGGAAAATAAAGGAAAATACCTTAATTCCCTTCCATTTGAGTTTAAATTACTATCTTTTTTTTTTTAATTTTGTCTAAGCTTCCCAGAGTGGTCATACTAATATTCACAAACCCTAATTTGTAGATATTCATTGATAGAGAAATGTCTATACAAATTGTGGTAAATTAATATAATAGGATATTATTATATGATAAAATGGAAGGATGAGAAGAGATATGAAGACAGAAGGAGAATAATATAATCAAAAAAACCCAACATACATAAAAATACTAAATAATTAAAACTGAATGAACTTAAATAATAACTTACCATTTGGGGCACCAAACAGGAGGTAGAAGTGTGCCTCCTTCCCCTTGTTCACCCAGCTGCCTTTTCAATGTGATAGTTTTCCTTAATTCCTTTTTAACCCCTTTTTTTTCTTCAGTCTTATAAGGTATTATACTCTGAAAGTGGGGTGAGAAATTCATGAAAAATAGAGGTTATTTATAGAAAGTACAAATCTGAAATAATATAGGAATACAAATTTTAATTTAATTACAAGGTACATGAAGATGCAGAATAATTGTGATTTCCATGTAAATTTCAATAAATATCTTAAAGCAAGTCACTAACATTCAGCACAAAGTATATAAGCTGGAAGGAGAAGTGACAAGTTTCATAGGATTTTTTTTTTAAATCAAAGAATTAGGAGGAATTTTACAGGTCACCTAGATAAGCCTACACTTACTAGGAATTTCCATTATAACATCACTTGCTATTGGTCAGACTCCACTTTCTTGTTTCAAATCATTGAAAAAACACAATCTCCCCATAAAGCCACTTAGAGTTGGCAGATTGAATAGTTCACAAACTAACAGGAATCCTTTCTTCATAGGGACCAGAAAACAGAGGGATGTGCCTTTTCTATCTCCTCCCCCCCCACCCCGGAATCCAGGACAAAAACTTTGGAAACATTAAGATAAAAATAATAATCCTTATGAAAAAAAAGTAACATAGGATAACCATTGCTCCTAGCAAGTCATAAAATGCAACTTTATGATTGTGTTTTTAGGTGTTTTCAGTGACAAAATCTAAGATTCAGGTGTAGAGGAGATAGAGATAATCACCAAAAAGCAGATGATATTGTTGGGAGCTGGAATAAATTTAAATACCAAATCATTTACATTATTAACATTATGAAGCAAAATTTTCTATATAATATGTATACATACACACACATATGTATATCCAAATGAAAGATGATTATTTATACTTATTTAGATTGCTTGTCATTATACACTTATGAGTCATAAAGATAATGCTAAATGAAAAAAAGTTGAACCCAGAATTGGAGAGGAGACAGCAATTGAGCTGAATCACCTTAGAGATTACAAAATTCTTTAAATGACGTCACACATCTTTTAGTGTTTGTGAGTGTGTGTGTGTATGAACAAAATGTATATATAATACATGCATTCATAAATACATATCTGTATGTTTATATATGCATTATATTTTCTACATATTTAATATAAGTATTTTCTTTTATATTCATACATCTCTCAAATACAATCATATTTTTTCATGGATATATACACAAAGCTAAGGAGAATTAGTAGGGTTCATTTTAGCTTTATTTTATTTCTGTAGACCATTAGATAAATCTAGATTCATTTTGCTCATTTCTATCCAGATAAAAATCTCAGTTCATAATATATACACAGAAGTCTGGTAGAATGTAAAACCATAAGTGAGTGATTACAACTACAAAAGACAAAAAAAAATATAAAGATGATGGTTCACTTCTATATCTTCCTGAATTGCAAATATGTGTATGTACATATTCACCTATTTACATAGACTCAAGATAATGTTCTTTCCCTGTGATTATTTTTCTTTTTTTAATTATGGGAAAATTGATTATTTTTGCTGCATATGCATAGAATAATATTTAGTCCTCTATGTGCTACTAAAAATGAAACATGTAGGAATCACATCTAGACATCATCTCTGCTGCATGCTGACAGAGCAAAGGCAACTTGTATTGATTGTCACATCTAATAGCAGTAATAAAATCCAGACTGCCACTGCTTTCCATCAAAGCAATGAGAGCCTAGGCCTCTTCTATGCATGCCTGAATTCATCTGCTTGTCAATATGCTCTGACAGGGCTTTTAGACACTTATCAATATTTAACAATATTTCCTATTGATTCAGCAATTATCCAGTAATTGCTATAACATTGATTATCATAATGTTAAATATTTTAATAGTCAAAAAGCAAATAAACTGAACTTTTCTTTCATTTGCTTGGATTCTTACTTATTTTTTGTCTTCTGGTCAGATCCCAGTAATATTATTAAGAATTAAAGGGGGTGACTATGCACACAATGCAAAGAGAACCAACCAGCCCTGAAGTCAGGAGAAGCTAAGTTCAAATCTAATCTCAGACAGTTGGCACTGTCTGCATGATCCTGGGCAAGTCACTTAACTTCTAATTGCCATTAAAAAAGAATTAAGGAAGATTGAGGTCGTGTTTGAATTGTTTCATACCAGGCAAGTTCTAAGTTCAGAGTATTCAACGAATAAAGAGAAAATCATAATTAATGGATATTAGATATAGAAGGGATCTTAGAGGTAATATCCTTCTCTTCCTCGTTTTATGAATGAAGAAACTGAGGCTCAGTGTGATTGTGATTTTCCAGTACCATGTAGCTAATTAAGTGATGAAAGGAATATTTAATTGAATCATAAGAAAGTAAGTGGAAATATGATCCAAGCTTTGAATCTGAGAGTAAAGAAGGCAAGAATTATATAAGAAGCAATCAAATTATATCAATATGTTAGCTTCAGTAAATGATGTTTCTGATGAATCCACAGTATTGATTTCTCATTTATAAAGGTCTGAGAGAGCCAGAGTTCTGACATGTTTGTATATGATATTCCAAGATGGATATGTATGTTTAACCTATGAAATGTTCCAATAAATCAAACCACAGATATAGAAAGGTCAAATCTTTATTTTTTTAACTCAAGTGTTTCATCTACTGATTACTTAGTAGGGTATGAATTGTTTTGTATTTTTTTCAGGAAATCAAAATTATGATATAGTGGATAAAGAGTTGAATCTACATTTAAGAACTATGTTTTAATCCTCCTGCTGTGTACATCATCTCAAATTCCATTCCCCCATCTGCAATTTCTCATTGTTTGTTGTGAGGTTAAAAGAAGATAATGCAAATAAAACATTTTGCAATTTTAAAATGTTATATTATAATCATAATAATTATTCCTCCAAATGAAGGCAGCAAGATGGCACAATGGATAGATCTCTAAGTTAGATATCAGGAAGATCTGAGTTCAAATATAGCCTCAGACATTTAATAGCTATGTGAACTTGGGTGGGTCACTTATCCCTATTTGTCTCAGTTTCCTCATTTGTAAAACGACCTGGAGAAGGAAATGGCAAACCATTCTAGTATCTGTTAAAAAAAAAAAGAAGAAGAAGAAGAGGAACTACAACAACAAATTAAATCATAAAGAGTCAAACCACACTGAAGTGACTGAATAACAACTACAATTGTAAAAATTTATTTAGGGACAGAACCCAATATGGAAGAGAATAGACAAGACATTGCCCAAACATTTCACAGCTTCCCTCAGAGTAAACACTAGATTAAGACTGCGAATGTATTTGGGAATGTAAGAACCCACAATCATTCAGAGGACTATCATTTTATAGCTTAAGATATCTTAAAATGACTTCAGGAAATGCTTGTCTAATTGGGCAAGAGGAAACATGGTACAGTTCAGGCACAGTATGCTGTACATTCTCTCCTGTTTCAGAAGGCCAGTGGATCACTAAACCAGCTGTGAGACTTTTAACACAATTACAGAAAGCAAATTGTGAGCCTCTGAACCTAGAATAACAGTTGGGACTTGACCAGGCTCATCCAGCATATTAGAAAAATTTGTAGCACCACCAGCCACAGCCACAACCTAGCATAGTCAATAAGAACCCCTGTCACCCTACCACAGAGCTTGGGATAATTTGCCTTGTGTCCTAGGATCTGAGCTCAAATTTTAAAAAGAGCAAAAAATCAAAAAGAGCCCTGTCCTTAGAAAGCTACTATGGAGATAGGAAAGATTAGAACACAAAGCTAGAAAAGGACATCAAAGGAAAATGTTTTTAGGGGAAATCTCAAGGGGATTATGAAGTGCTCTTTTGGTCAAAAGGCTCTCTTGGGAAAGTTAAAAAATATCTTAAAAGAGGGAAGGTAAATGGAAGAAAAAAGAAATGAATGCTACATTTGTACTTCTCTATACAAGAGAAGTATAAAAGGGTGTGGGAAAGAGCCAATAGCTTAGAAAAGGGAAACACAGAAATTACTGAAGAAAACAACTACTTGAAAATAAATTTGGTGGTATCACACTAAATAAGTAGATTAATTTAGATAGTATTGTCATTTTTTACTATAGTTGCTTAGTCTACCTATGGGCACTTGATATTTTTCCAGCTGATTAGATTTGACTTTATTTGTGTGGAAAGTGTTTTGCAATTGTTTTCATATCATTCCTGACTTTCCTGTGGCAGATATATTCCCAAATATTTTGTACTAACAATGGTTATTTTGAATGGAATTTCTTTTTGTATCTCTTGCTGCTGGGCTTTGTTGGTAATATATAAAAATGCTGATTTATGTGGACTTGTTTTGTATCCTGTAACTTTGCTAAAGTTGTGAATTGTGTCTAAGTAGTTTTTTAGTTGATTCTCTAGAGTTCTCTAAGAATACCATTATATCTGCAAAGAATGATAATTTGGTTTCCTCATGACCTACTCTAATTCCTTTAATATCATTTTCTTCTCTTATTGCCAAAGGTAACATTTCCAATACAATATTTACTCTATATCATTTTAATAGGAATGGATGTTGGATATTATCAAATCCTTTTTCTGCCCTATTGAGATATGATATTTGTTAATTTGGTTATTGATATGATCAATTAAGCTAATGGTTTTCCTAGTATTGAACCATATAAGGGTTAAAAAGCTCTAGAAGCAAGGAATGCAGTTCAAGGCATGTGGGAGGACCTGAGGGATGAGAGGTTTGGAGGTGCAGGCGAGTCCTACGTTAAACTGGGCAATCTATATTTTTTGTAGATATTTCTCCATTTTACTTAGATTGTTAAATTTATTGACATATAGTTGGGCAAAATGACCCTTAATTATAATTCTATTTTCCTCTTCATTGGTAGATAGTTTTCCCTTTTCATTTTTGAAACTAACAATTTGATTTCCTTCTTTCCTTTTTCTAATCAAATTAACTAAAGGTTTATCTATTTTGTTGATTTTTTCATAAAACCAGCTCTTAGTTTTATTTGTAATTCAATAGTTTTCTTACTTTCAATTTTATTAATCTCCCCTTTTATTTTCAGAATTTCAAATTTGGTATTGAATTAAGGGTTTTTAATTTGTTTTTGTTTTTTTTTAGCTTTTTTAGTTGTAATTCCAATTCATTGATTTTCTCTTTCTCTGTTTTATTCAAGTAAGCATCTAGAGATATAAAATTTCCCCTAATAACTGCTTTGGCTGCATCCCACAAATTTTGGCATGTTACCTCATTATTGTCATTCTCTTTGATGAAATTATTGATTGTGTCTATGATTTGTTGTTTCACCCACTCATTCTTTAGGATTAGATTACTTAGTTTCCAATTAATTTTTGGTCTATTTTCCCCTGGTCTTTCTTTGCATGTGATTTTATTGCATCATGATTTGAAAAAAATGCATTTAATATGTCTGCCTTTATGAATTTGATTTTGAAATTCTTATGCCTTAATATATGGTCAATTTTTGTATAGGTTCCATGAACTGTTGAGAAAAAACAGTGTACTCCTTTCTGTCTCCATTCAATTTCCTTCAAAGATCTACCATACCTAACTTCTCTAACATTCTGTTTACCTCTTTAACTTCTTTCTTATTTATTTTGTGGTTCTTTTTATCTTCTTCTGACAGAGGAATGTTGAAATCCCCCATAGTATAATTTTGCTGTCTATTTCTTCTTGTATCTCTCTCAACTTCTGCTCTAAGAATTTAAATACTGTGTCACATGGTGCATATATATTTAATATTGATACTGCTTCATTATCTATGGTACCCATTAGCAAGATATAGTTTCCTTCCTTATTTCTTTTAATTAATTTTTCCTTTTGCTTTTGTTTGATCTGAGAGCAGGATTGCTACCCTTGCTCTTTTTTTTTTTTAACTTTACCTTAAGCATAATAAATTCTGCTCCTGTCTTTTACCTTTACTTTGTATGTATTACTCTGCTTTAAATGTGTTTTCTGTAAACAACATTTTGTAGGATTCTAGCTTTTAGTGCAATCTGCTATTCACATCCTTTTTTGGGTAGAGTTCATTCCATTCACATTCACAGTTAAAATATTTCCTGTATTCCCTGACATTTTATTTACCCAAGTTGTGCTTTTCTCTTTCTCTTTCCCCTTTCCCTTGGTCCCAGTATATAGTTTCTGATCGCCACCTCTTTCAAACAGCCCTCCACCTTTAGAGTTCCTCCCCTTTCTTATACGTTTCCCCTCTCACTTATATATATATATATTATTATTATATATATATATATATATATATATATAACATATATATTCTTATATGTTTCCCCTCTCACTATAAGATGAGACAAATTTCTCTGTGAAAGCAAATATGTCTGAGATTCTCTCTTTGAGCCAAATGTGATGAAAGTAACATTCACAAAATGTTCATCCCCCTCTTTCCTTTCCCTCAATTATAATAGGAATTCTTTACCTTCTTGTAATATATAATTTCCCTTATTTTACCTCCTTTTTTCCAATAAATCCCCTTTCCAGTTCTAGTTTCTTTTTATATTATCATAATATGCACTCTCTATTATACCCATAACATAAATATAATTTTCTAGAATTCTCTTTTTTTATCTTTTTATGCTTCTCTTGAGTTTTGTGTTTGCAGATCAAAATTTTAGTTAAGCTCTGCTCTTTTCATCAGAAATATGTGAAATTCACCTGCATCATTGAAAATCCATGTTCTTCCCCAAAATATAATGCTCATTTTAGCTGGGTAGTTCATTCTTGGCTTTAATACAATTTCCTTTGCCTTTCAGAATATCAGATTCTGGACCCTTTTATCCTTTAAGGTGAAAACTGCTAGGTTCTGGATAATAGTCATTGTGGCAACTTGGTATTTAAATTGTTTGCTTCTCTCTGCTTGCAATATTTTTTACTTGGCCTGATAATTCTGAAATTTACCTATGATATTCCTTGGAGTTTCTATTTTGGAGTCTCTTTCAGGAGGTGATCAATGAATTTTTTCAATGGCTATTTTACTTTCTGATTGTAGGACATCAGGGCAGTTTTCCTTTATGATTTCCTGAAAGATAATGTCTAGGTTCTTTTTTTCATCATGGCTTTCAGGAAATCCAGTAATCCTAAAATTATCTCTCTATTTTCCAGGTCAATTGTATTTTCTAGGAGGTATTTCATATTTCTTGTATTCATTTTCATTTTTTTGTTTTTGTTTAACTGATTCTTGCAGTCATAGTGAGTTATTCACTTCCATTTGTTCAATTCTAATTTTTAGTGTATTATTTTCTTCAATTACCTTTTTTAGCTCCTTTTATATTTTACCAATTGAATAGCTTTGTTCATTGCATTTTTTCCTGTTTCACAAATTGTTTTTCAATGAATTGGTATGTTTTTCATATCTATTTTGTAAGGATACATATTTTGTTTTCCATTTCCTCAAATCTATTTTGGAGGGAGTTATATATTTTTCCCATTTCATAAAATTTACTTTTTCTGGAGTTTTCTTCAGATAATTTTTGTTTCTCCTTTTCCATACCCCTTGCAAAAATCTCTTTTCCTTTCTCCATTTTTCTTCTAGCTCTCTTTTAAAATCCTTTTTTGAAATCTTCCAAGAAAGTCCTGTGAAATGGGAACCAGCTGATATTTACTTTTGGGGCTTCACTGGAATTGATTTGCTTTTAGCAACCTCAGGGCTTGAGGTGTGTTCTCTCTCTCCATAAACATTTTCTATGGTCAGAATTCTTTTTGCTTTTTTGCCCAATTTTCATGGTTGGTATTTGCTCTTAAGGCAAAGGAGTAACAGCTGCTTTAGTTTACCTTGGGGCTGGTGTTTCTAACTGATTTCCAGTGCTGGGTAATCGTGGCCAGGTGCAGAGTTCTTCCAGGGCTCAATGGCTTACAGTTTTCTTTTTGTATTTGGTTTTGGATGTTTTATAGCATATTTGCTAACACCTGCTTACAATCTGGACAGAGAGCCTAAGAGTCTCACAGAAGATTCCCAGGTACATGGATACTGAAATGTTCTGGCAGCTTCTTGCCCCAGGTTCCCTACACTGCTATCTGAGCTCAGCAAACTGTCCCCCTGTCCAATTGTTCTTCCAAAGTATGTTCTTCTGGAAATGTGCTGTATTCCAAATATTTGTGGATTGTGTCACTCCAAAACCAGTGTAGAGGCTTAATCTACTGTTAGTTTGAAAGAAGGTCAAAGGAGGTCACAAAAAGGTAAACCAGAAAGAAAATAACATCATTTAAAGATTAAACTATCTACACCCATATATTTGAAATGGTACTTGCAAGTTTTGAGAACAGCATTTTTTATTAGAACAGTTAGAAGGAACATAGATAGCCAGAAGGTATGTGTAAAAATTGACTCTGATGTGATGATATTAAAGAAAAATACATTAAAGAGTAGAAAAAAGGATTGCAGTGGGATAAGAGAAAAGAGGAGGTAAGATGGATTAAATGACATCATATGAAGAGGCAAAAAAGCCCTATTAAAATGGAGGAAAAGAAGGGTGGGGAATGAGCATTATCTGAAATTTAAAGTGTGTTTTGTTTAAAAGAGTGAATCATATATTCACTCATTTGGGTGTAGAAATTTATATTATAAGAAAATAGAGAAAGTGGAAAGTGTGATGACCATGTTAGCACCCTGGATACCTTAGAATCAGCCGGAGTTAGGATAAGCAAAAGCTCTTGCTCTTTATTCTTGGTCTTTAGAAGTAGGATTGAATTGGATGGAAACAGAATCTCCTTGACCTTCTTTCTTCATCTCCCACCCAGAAGTGACCCTAGCTAGTCTTATTCCACCTCATAGTCCCTCCTACAATTCTCTGTATACACCAATTATTGAGCCAGCACAGGATAGTGGGAAGGGCCATTTTTCAAGCATGTGCTTATAGAGTATTGTCCAATCAGTAATTAGCCTTAAGTGCTTGGTTGTCTGACCTCAATGCATCAACTCAAGAGTTTCAGTCCTTTACATAAATGGAGCAGCTGAATAGAAGGGAGGGCAGCTCAGAGGTGAGATGGGTCAGAAACAAACCACTACTAAGGAAGGTCAGGTTAGAAAAAAAGAAGAAAATTATAAACAGAGCAGAAAATAGGATTTAGGGAAATACAGAACTGGTAATCCTAACTATGAATGTGAATGGAGTGAACTCTCCCATAAAATGGAAGTGGATGGCTGAGTAGATTAAAAAACAGAATCCTACAATAGATTGCTTTACAAGAAATACATGTGAAACAAGGAGACATACAAAGTAAGGTCAATAACTGAAGCAAAAATTATTACTCTTCAGCTGAAGAAAAAAAAACAGGGGTAGCAATTCTGATCTCAGAAAAAGCAAAAGCTAAAATAAATCCAATTAAAAGATATATAAGAATGAAACTACATCTTGTTAAAGAGTACCAAAGACAATGAAATAGTATTGATACTAAATGGATATGCATCAATTGGTACAACATCTAAATTATAAGAGAAGTTAAACCAGTTACAGGAAGAAAAAGACAGCAAAACTATACTACTGGGGTACTTCAATCTCCCCCTCTAAGAATTACAACAAATAAAAAGAAAATAGGGAGATTAATAGAATCTTAGAAAACTTAGATATGATAGACCCCTGGAAAAAAATTAAGTAGAGATAGAAAGGAATATACCTTTTTCTCAGCAATATATGACACCTGCACAAAAACTGACCAAAGTATTAGGGTATAAAACCCCACAATCAAATGCAGAAAGGCAGAAGTAATAAAGGCTTCTTTTTCAGATCACAATGTAAGAAAAATTACATTTAATAAAGAACAAGGGAAAGATAGACTAAAGATCAATTGGAAATTAAATAATCTAATCATAAAGAATGAATTGATCAAACAACAAATCATAGAAATAATAAATAATTTTATCCAAGAGAATGAAAATAATGAGAAAACATGCCAAAATATATGGGATGCAGCCAAAGGAATTCTTAGGGGAAATTTTATATCTCTAAATTGTTACATGAATAAAATAAAGAGATCAATGATTTGGGCAAGAAATTAAAAAGGCTTAAAAATAGATTAAATTCTCCCAATTAAATACTAAATTAATTGAGCCAATTAATAAAATTGAGTTGGTTTTATAAAAAAACCCAACAAAATAGATAAACCTTTGGTTAATATGGTTAGAAAAATAATTTTAAAAAAAGATATTTCTGAAGATAAGAGAGCTTGGACTACAACTAAGATTAACTATGCAACAAAAATTTCCATAATCTTCCATGAGAAAATATGGACATACAATGAAATGGGGGATTTTCAAACGTCCCTGATGAAAAGACAAGAAGTGAACAAAAAATCTGATGTTCAAATACAGGACTCAAAATAAGCATGAAAAGATAAACAGGAAAGAAAAAAAATGTTATATAGTACAACTAAATTGTTTACAATCCACCATGGAAAGATTACACTTGTGTAACTCTTATGAATTGTAACTTTATTAGGGAAGTTAGAAAAGATATAGACAGAGAGTGTGGTTTTGAGATCATTTTGATGTGATGTGATGTGTGTGTGTGTGTATGTGTGTGTAATACTGGGAGAAGAAAAAAGTGGGAGACAGAATAGTGCAAATTTTATATATATTATATATATATATAAAATTTGTGCTATATATATATATATATATCATATGAAGAGGCACAAAAGACCTCTTGGAGTAAAGAAAAAAAGGGGGGGGAGGTGAGCATTGTTTGAATTTTTGTTTAACTAGATGAATAATTTATTTTTCTAAAGCTTTTGACATTCATCCTTGCAAAACCTTATTTCCAAAGGTTTTCTCCCTTCCTTCTTCCCACCTCCTCCCCTAGATAGTAAGTATTCCAATATATGTTAATTATGTACAATTCTTCTATACATATTTCTACAATTATTATGCTTCACAAGAAAAATCAGATCAAAAAAGGAAAAAATGAGAAAGAACACAAAATACAAGCAAATAATAAAAAAGTGAAGATACTATGTTGCGATCCATACTCAGTCCCCACAGTCCTCTCTCTGGGTACAGATGGCTCTTTTCATCACTATACCATTTGAATTACCCTGAATCACCTCACTCTTGAAAAGAGCCATGTGCATCAGAATTAATCATCATACAATTTTTCTGTTTCTGTATGCAAAGTGTGCAAAGTCCTGGTTCTACTCACTTCACTTAGCATCAGTTCATTTAATTCTCTCTAGGCCTCTCTGAACTCATCCTGCTGATGGTTTCTTATAGAACAATAATATTCTCTAACATTCATATACCATAACTTATTCAGCTATTCTCCAACTAATGGACCATATCAACCACAAAACAAACAGAAATCATATGATTATCTCAATACAACACGAAAAAGATTTTGATAAAATACAGCATACATTTCTATTAAAAAAACAATAGAGAATATAGGAATTAAAGGGATTCTTTTCTTAAAATGATCAGCAAGCTTTATATGTAAAGAGGATAATCTAGAAGCTTTCCTAATAAGACTAGGGATGAAACAAGGAAACCTATTTTTACCACTATTACTAATACCACTATATTAGAAATATTAGTATTTACACTAAGAAAATAAAAAGAAATTTAAATTAGAATAGGCAATGAGGAAATCAAACTATCACTTTGCAGATGATATGAGGGTATATTTAGAGAATTGTAGGGAATCAATTTTAAAAAACCTATTCGAAATAATTAACAATTTTAGCAAAGTTGTAAGATATACAATAAATCCACACAAATTTTCATCATTTTCTAAATATCAACAAACCCCAGCAGAAAGATATAGAAAGAGAAAATCCATTTAAAATTCCATGATGGAGAGATTAATGAAATTGTTGCATTAAACCTTGAAGAATCATTAAAGAGTTTTTGAAAAAAGATGTCATGAGCTGAGGAGCTGAATGTTCAAGAGTTCTGCAATTTCAAGAATCAGAGTGTATGAAGAACGGAATAATGGAAACTGAATTTAACCTAAGCAAAAGCATGGAAAAATAAATCAGGAGAAAGCATGGGACCCAGTGTAATATGAGAGGACATTTGGAAAAGGATCAAAAAAAATCTTGACTTCTCTACTTGTTCTGAAAGAGGACAAAATTTGAACAAGGAAATATGTTATAGGAAAAAATCTTAGGAGAAGAATGTGAGGATAGCAATGACAATAATATCATTGTGTTAAGTACAAAATCTTATATATGTTATCTCACTGGATCTTCATAATTATCCTAAGAATTAATTATTTCATTGGATCTTCATAATTACCCTACTAGTGTAGGGTATCCTTAGTTGGGTAGGTGGTAAATTAAGACAAATATTAAGTCAATAATGTCAAGAACATAGTGAAAGTTTGTCACATATGACTATCAAGTTGTTAATAAGGGACAAAATGGAGTAAATTTAAAGAGAAAATTAAAGGGACTATAGAAAATAAATGTGTAAAGAAAGTAACAAATGCTATATTCAGACTGTAAGAATAGAGATTTAAAGAACAAAGAGGGCCTCATGGGATAATAATATAACCACAAAAGGACAAGCAAGTAAAATCATTGTAGATTTTTTTTATATATTTCTGCATATATCCTAGCCACTGCCCCATCCATAGTAAAGAAATCATCTGAAATCACAAATTTGTTAGTGTTTACAGTTAAGTATGACATTACTATTACATTTGCTATTTCATTCAAAGGTTAGGAATCAACTCTTTAAACATCCTTTTTTTTTAATTTGATTAAGGAAAAATGGAGGAGGTAGAGAAAATCAACCATGAATTGATTATCAAGCTTCCAAAACTTTAAACTCCATTTTTATACCTTTGTTCTAGCACTTATTTTCAATTCACAGTAAGAAAGTTAAAAAAACATCAATATTTCTCAAAATGCTCTCACAATTGAACCTCACCTATGACCAATGTAAGTCTAGTGATAGAGTATAATCATTTATGATATTTTATATATTTTATATTATTATATTTTATATAAGGTTATTTTATTTTAAAAGAGGAAACTGAAATGATTTGGGGAAGTTGATAGGTTTTTTCTTGTTTTTTTTTTCTTTCTTTCTTTGAGAAATCTGTAGATAACACATCAGAACTCTACATTTGATTGTACACTAACACAAAATAGTATTGAATTTTAAAACATGGAAAGAAAATGTTGCTGTATTTAACACATAAAAAATGTCAATCGGTGCAGATTTATGCCCATATCAATTTGCACACTAATAAAACATAATTGGGCATTTATCATTAGAATAATTGTTTACTGTGTTTAATCAAATGTTGGTAGCTTGATAATACCTCACACTGATGGGCTTTCAGGAAATAGAGAAGTGAGAACACAAGAGAAGACAGAGGGGCAGAAAGAGGAGGAAAAAGAAATGGTTTTTTTCCATGTCTTTTTTCTCTTAATTCTAATAGCATTTGTACTTCCTATTTAATCAAATTAGTAGCTGTGATATTAGAGCCTAAATGTGAAGATTAAATAGTTATTGATGGAAAAGAATGATGTAATAAGATTTGGGTTTGTTTGTTTCAAAATAAGCTTAGCAACTCATCTATAGTTATACTCTTAGAGAATCTCCAAGGTCATTGAGAGAGTTTATAATTTACCCATGACAAACACACAGTCAGAGGACATATTTGAACTCTAAAAAACCTCTTATACCAAGATGCCCTACTCTTTACCATATACATTATATACAATATGACTGTATAGGAAACTTGGGATTTCATATCTCCACCCCAGATACAATTTAACTAAGCAATATTTTTTAAGTACATACTATGCGTCAGACATTATACTAAGTACTAATGATAATAAAAGTAGAAAACAATAGCCCTTGTCCCCAAGGAGCTTGTAATATAATCTAGTGGGGTAAATAATATGCCATAATATAAAAAGCTTAAAATTACAGTATAAATAATGTAAGTATAAAATAAATTTACAGTATAAATAATAAATAATTAATAGAAGGAAGGCACTAGAATTAAAAGTGGGATTTTAGCTACACTAAATCTCATACAATATACAATACAATATCTCAATATGAGATTCAGGAATTAAACATGGGAATAAAAAAAGTTACAGTACACTTAATTTAATGATGTACAAATATTCCCAATACTGATAGTTCTTAGATGGAACATCTCTGATTTTCAAGGTCAAGACTGATTTAATAGAATCTTAACTGGGCTTTAATTTACTACCAGTACAGAAATATTTGCCTATCAAAAGTACCTAGAATTTCCATGGACACCCTCTAACTCATAACTAAATGGGGAGTTTCCCAAGGAAAATGAAGTTATAAAATACTTTAATTTGTAAATATTGAATTGCTTATATCAAGCCTTGGAATAATGTGTGTATTTCTTCATGAGATTATAAACTGACTTAGATGTGTTTAGTCAAATAATCTCTACAGATAAAAACAAGTTGATGGAAAAATATCCATTTTCTAGAAAATAACGTATCTTTAGATGATCAGCCCTTTAAGTTAGATCAATACATAGATACTGGATAGACACTCTAGACAAACAACAAATCTGATGCAGAATTAAATAAAAGAAGGACTGGGGAATGAAAATTCAGGGAAGCCACATGATTTTTCCAGAAAACCCAGATTTTTTCCAAATACCAGAATTTTTCCAGGTATGTTACATGGTGGCAAAACACAATTTATAAAGAATCAAAATTTGAGTTACTCAAAAGATTGAATTCCTCAATAGAGGAATGTACTGTGGATAATAAAAAAAAGTTGCATTTTTACTTATGATTACTTGTTCATGAGGAACGGCATAAAATATATCATTAGGAAGACATGGTAAAAAAAAAAAAAAAAGGAGATGGGCTGGTCATCTAGTAAAAGCAAGAGATAATATATTAATGGAACTGCTCTAGAATAAATGGAAAATTTAAGGCTTCTAGAACTTGAAGCTGACTTTCTACCAAAAAGAAATGGAAGGATTTGAATAGAGTCACTTGAGATAGGACAACTGTGAACTGGTCCATTGAAGGGAAATACCTTCATACACAATTAAAACCTACATAAAGTGCCATAGAAACTAGCTAAAAATCATTAAGTGCCAGCTCTGAAGAAGCTTATAGTCTAATAAATGCATTTTAAACATTTCTCATGCTTTTTTTAAAAAATAGGAGGCCCCACAAAAATTTAAGTATATATTACTACCTGTCAATATTATGATCCTGGAATGTATATCAACTCAAATTATATTTATTCATTCTAAGATAGAAGCCAGAAAAAAGTGTTTGGCAAGACAAATTACTCTACTGCAACCAGTCCTATAATTTGGGTAGTAGGTAGATATTTTAGATCTACATTTAAACAATGAGTTACTAAAGATTAATTGCAATCTATTAAAATTCTATGTCTATCCCCATTTGAAATTTTCTTCACTTAAAGCCAAAGTAGAAGAAGCCCTAATGCATTTGAAGAGATGAATCCTGTATATACTAATCTTCCTTGCTGGCCTCATTCAAACTTGACGGCCTTGTGCATTATAACCATAATTACTTTAGAGCTCAAATCTTAAACAAGACTGAAAGCAGGGAACTGTGTTTATGAAATGCAAATTGAAATGGCCATACTTCATGTATAAACAAGGAGTTTCATCAAGTAAAATCTGCAAAAACAAGGTTTTCTTATTCGCTAGTCCAAAAACACGAGATTAAAAGGGAGGGAGTGATATGGTCTATATTGTTAATTTCACATTTCATCTTTTTAATTAATCTTAAACTTCACAAGATATGTATGTTCTCATGTTTTTTAAGTTATTAGTTTTAAATTTCATTCATATTAGCTAACATATGTCATAATAGAAAGTCATTGGAAACATCAATCTAATTATACAAACCCAGCATTTAGATAGAATCTTATTAATATTGTGACTTCCGGATGCCAGTTTTTTTCCCTTTTTATTAGGATAATTAATCTAATTGCATAACAGCCAATTTGTGATTTAAACTCCAAATAACATGATGTCAACTTTGAGAGAGCAACAAGGAAGGGAATAGTAATTTTTGAACGAAAGTCTTATTTTTGGAATCCTATGCTTATTACAAGGTCCTTAGGAAATAAATTACTGCTATTTGAAGGTAATAATAAACATCTTCAGAAAGGAAGTAGAGTCAAATCCAATAGAGATGAAGAATGTTTTCCCACTAGAAAACAAATATAAAACAACTTTCTCAGTTTCAGGCAACATGTGGGGTCTTTGAAATTCTCCGTTACATACCTTATGCAGAGGATGAGAACAAAACCAGACCTAGCCTGCCCTCCCTGCGACATGCTGCCTTGAAAAAACCCTGACACTAGCACTTCATTACTTTTCAATAATACCCATGGCTTAATTTTTCCTGAAGTGATTATAGCTTGATGATCAACTAATTAGGAACACTCATTATAATTTTCATACACTGTTTGTAAAGTCTTGTGTCTGAGTGATTTAATATAAATTGCTTGATGAGCACTCTTTGCCAAGCTAGAGGAGAATACAGAGAGAAGAAATCACATCATCTTTAGCAGCAACAATTTATTTTCTAAGCAGTATTGTTAGGCAGAGTATAGGAACAGAAAATAACATCAAAAATAATAAAAAGCTATATCTTTAGAGATTAGAAGCACATTATCAGTGTTTACTTTTCATTTGTTGATTTTCTCAATAGGTTTTCTTAGTACTTACATTCTATAATGTTACATAATTTTGTTTATATTTTCTAACTTATTTCCAGGAATGAAATATTTTAAGACTGTCTGCTATTTACTTCTTCACATTTCTTGTTTTCTGAGCTATAAACACTTCAATGTAAAGTATTAAGTTATAGAATTAAATTCAATACATTGATCAATCATCAAACTATATACAAAGGACTACAAAAGGCACTAAGACATTATAGCATATAGTTAGAATGTTGGAATTGTGATAGAGGAAAACCTGTATACAAATACTGCCTAAAGTACCATTTTGGACAAGTAATAAAACTCCCATAAAATTTAGTTTCTTTTTCAATAAAATGCCATTACTAGTTTCAACTACTCCATCAGGATATTGTGAAGATAAGATAAAAATGTTTGAATGTATAGAAAGGACTTTGCAAACTTCAATAATCTCTTATTATAAATGTGAGATATTAATAAGCTTTGGATTTGTGATTTTCCTGATATAAAAAACCCTTAGTAAAGATACTTTCTTAGTCAGTACAGGAGGAAAATTGCATTATTTATATTGTTGCTTCAGGCCACTGATGGGTTAATGGCTCTGTTTCATACAACCAATCTGTGTCAGGCAGAATCTAAAAGCAAGTTTCTAGGGCTACCTTTCTATCCATATTGCCTTTCTTATTATTGTTATTACAAAAAGAAAAATCATTGCTCAAAGGGAAAACAAATAACTATTGCACACAATTAATACATAATATATAAAAGCCAAGTAGAAAGCAATTTTGATGCAAGAGTGTCCTAAACACAGCAAATTCAAATGGAGAGATCCATAACAGAGATATACTTGTTTAACAATTCTCTGATAAATATCAGGCAAGGAATAAAATCATTAGATATATGCTTGTCAAAGATATTCACTGCTGTTATCAGGAAACTTGAATTCAGAACCCAGATTGGAGATGGTGAGGTCTTTCTGATGCTCCTGTTCATAGATGACACTGTGCTTGTTGAATCAGTCCCCAGAATTCTATAAGACTGCTTAAAAGAGATCTGTAATCACTGAGGGAGGGGAAAATGTAGATGAAGAACATAGATTGTATGGATTACAATATAATTTAGTGGACAATGAATAGATAGATGATAAATAGAGAGATAGAGAGATAGGTAAATAGGTATTTAGGTAGATAGATGTATATAGTTATATACATATCATATATATAAACATACAAATATATATATGCTTATTTTAAATATAACTTGAGTCCCATTGACCATTGATATGCAATGGTAGAGATCAATACCACACACTTTCCTCAAAGACAGGATAGAGTTGGCAAGAGCAGAAGAGAGGAGAATTCTAGTCTTTTCTGTTCTCTTCAGCCTATTTGAATCTCTTTAGATTTATTGAGCATATCTGGCTTCCATTTTTACTTCCACTTGTTGAAGGAAAGGATCATGGGAAGAAGCAAATATGGTAGAGACTGCCAATACAGCTTCTCTCCAGAATCTTTTCTTTCATTGACCTGAAGTAGGAATGGAAATCATTTATCTTCTCTCTTGAAGCTAGAAGTCAGATCTGCCTAAAGGGATGACAGAGCCCCAAAACATACTCAAAGAAATTTCAGAAAACTGAAAAAAAAAGTGGAGTTCGCTTCCCTCTTCCTCTCATCAACTCCAGCTTTCCCCCTCATGTAGTTTAGGGTCTGAAGTTCCTCAACCACGAAAACTCCAAATCTTTCCTAACCCCAATCAAAAAGTACCTTTCCACCAAAAGTGCAAATTGATACCAAAGAAAGAACTTGATAGCTCTAGCAAGATTATAAATGTCATTTAATAAACATACAGATTATTTACATTGTGATATCTAGAATAGTTGCCAGACAATAAAAGATATTTTTGATCCTCACCATGCAGTCTAGCGTATTGGGCCACAACTCTGGAGAAATATACTTGAGGCAGGGATTCTTACAAGAAGGTGTTAACTCAGTGGAATTGATAAGACTATGGTTATCTAGTTTAGCATGATGATTAATAGTTCTCTAATTCAGTGTGATTGATTTAATCTTACAACAAATAATGGTTCCCAGGAGATCATTATATACCTCAACAATTATGCAGTATGAGGATGTATTCTAATGGAAGTGGACTTCTTCAACAAAGAGATCTAATTCAGTTTCAACTGATCAAGGATGGAAAGAAGCAGCTACACCCAAAGAAAGAACACTGGGAAATGAATGTAAACTGTTTGCATTTTTGTTTTTCTTCCCAGGTTATTTTTACCTTCTAAATCCAATTCTTCCTGTGCAACAAGAGAACTGGTCGGTTCTGCACACATATATTGTATCTAGGATACACTGTGACATTTTTAACTTGTATAAGACTGCTTGCCATCTGGAGGAGGGGGTGAAGGGAGGGAGGGGCAAAAGTCAGAACAGAAGGGAGTGCAAAGAATAATGTAAAAAAAATTACCCAGGCATGGGCTCTGTCAATAAAAAGTTATAATAAAAAAAAATAATAATGGTTCCCTAGTGATATAATGATTGGCTTATACTCAGTATGATGAATGGATTTAATTGCAATAAAATATTTAAGAGGTCAGAGTCAGACCTAGAGGGAGACTCGAAGAGACTTGAAGACTAAGACCCTTGTGGTAGCTGGCCTGTCCTCCTTCATCTATCCACTGAGACTGAGCCCCATCTGAAGGTTCCCCAGAAAGCTAACTGGGTCCCAGGTGAAGGAGATTGACTGTGAAGGAGATAATAAAGACTTTGGACTTTACTCCTGACTATTCTTGTGGTGATTACTTTGCTGAAAGCTAGCTCAGACATTACAATCTGGGATGGTGGCCAGAATATTCATTGAATACCCAGAAAACCCCCCCAAAATCCCATGGAAATTATAGAAATCTATCAAGCATCATGCATACATTAATGCAATTTGGTTAATGTTTTGATTTACTACTTGGAAATTGGACTTGGTTCCAGAACCCAGGTACAAGACCTCTACAGATCGCTAAGATGTTCAGACACTTAAGGCTATGTGCTTGTCAGTTTGATTAAGCTCCCAGACATACACAAAATTATTTGTTGAACACTGTGTCCTTGTGATGTCTTTCATCCCCCACTACTTATTATGCTTTTCATCCCCTTTGATAGGACTTTCACCAGTGAAAACCCCATAAATAGGTATGGGACATTGATATGTACTGACGAGGAGAATATTGTATGTCATTGCTTTAGAGGCTCACGTTTAATATTTGTACACACATATATATTGGGTAGACAGTCTAAGTAGTAAGTTTGCCACACAAAAGTGATATAGTGAGAAGATCAATGAAGCTAGATCCATAGGATCTAAGTTCCAAGATTGGCTCATATTTACTATCCGAGGGACCTTGAACAAACTAATTTCAGTTCTCTGGACTTTGTTGTTGTTGTTTTTTTTTCATTATGAAATAAGGGAGTTGAATTCTGAGGACCTTCCCAGATCTCAGTTTATATTCTGGATCTATGTTCTAAAGAGGAGGCTGAATTTATTTGTAGAAAATTCCAAAGTTGCAAAGGTTTATTGCAGTTTGTGGGTGGCGTTGGTTTTAGTTCAATTAAGTTTAACTTCTTTGAAAGAAATATATTTTTATTAAAATTCTCCTAAAGTTGACTGCAAGTCATAAAACATCACAGATTCCAAATGAAGCAAAAAATGCATATTAATCAAAGAACAATGGAGAAGTGTGTGGTGAGTATAAGATGTTTGCAATATAAATAAGGAGCTTTAAAGAAGAATTGGAATAAAGGTATCACAAAAATTTATCATAAAAAAGGTAATATTATATGAGTAAAAGGTAATTGATGAGAAGCCTAGACACTCTTTACATCTTCATGATGTCAAGAGAAAGCAAGGAAGATTTCTAGCATATTCAGTGAATCACACACACACACACACACACACACACACACACACACATGCACACACACACGAAGGACAGGGACATGAGTCCCCTACATACAGGTTGTGATCTGAATCATTGGAAGGAATTTCTATTATGATTACAGATCTATTTAATTGCTATTTGAGTACTAATGTGTGGAATCTAAGAAATCTAGTTTGCTAAGAGATGACTAAAGTTGGGGAGTGAGTAGTGTGGGAAGTTATCACAGAAAAATCTAAAAAGAAATATAAAATAATTATAGAGTTATTGTATACATTTTTTATTATTAGGGGAAATTATCTTGGAGACAGGCATACTATGGTAACTAGCCAACACATTTATTTAGGGAAGTTTCCAATCTATCAGAACATTCAGCTTGATATATATCTTTGTATAATCTAGTTCTTTAATAGAAAAGCACTTTCCTATTGCCTCAGAGAGCACTAAATGGCTTGAAATAGAGCATTTTATAATAAATAGAGGGTCATTATGGGAAACAGGAAGAATCAGAATCCACTATCTGATTTTTTTTAAAGGAACTAAGATTGTAGTTCAACACCTTAATCAAAAGGAAATGAAAGACAATGTTAGATTCCTTAACTTCCTCTGACTCTTTTAGAAAATTTATTTAAGCCACACCACCAAATTCCTAAAAGCAAAAGAAAAGTTTCTCAGGGGAAGTTAGAATGAACTCTAGGAGTAAATCCTTCCAAGAATATAGGACAAATTATAGGTGAAACCATTCTGAATTTTTTATCTCTATTGAATATCTTACTCCACTTGCAACTACTGTTATTCCTGGTTTCAACTTCACAAAACTCCTACTTTTCTTTTGCATGTTGTATCCAGTCTTTAGATTGCATGTTCCTTGAGGGCATGTTGTATTCAGTCTTTAGATTGCATGTTCATTCCTTGAGGGCAGAAAACATCTTTCATTTTTTAAATGGTATACCCAGGGTTTAGCAAAACACCTTGCATATAGTAAGAGCTTAATATATGTTGATTGGAAAGTATTGAATAACTAGACTTCTATGAATACATTTTTTTCAAGATTCCTAGAATCTCAGAATTGGATAAGGCTTCAAGTCAAATAGCCCAGCCTCTCCCTATCCCCTACATATGAAGGATGGAAATTACTTCCACAACATCTCACCTCTCTTTGAATACTAGTAGTAGCCTCAGGAGAACTACTTCACATGGTGGCCTGTGATGTTTGGACAGTGACTTTTGTTTCCTTATAATAAGACAAAACCTGCCTTCTGGAAATTCAACCCATTTGCTCCAATTCTCTCATCTGGAATTATATAAAATAAATCAAAACTCTTATGTCCATATGCCAGCCCTATATACATTCAAACACAAATCTTGTACCTGTTATGTCTTTTTGTTTTCTTTGAGGATAAATATCTTCAGTTCCCTTTACCTGTTTCTTATATGACACAATTTCCAGGTACTTCATCATTCTAGTTAATTACCCTCCTTGGGATGTTCTCCAATTTGTCAATGTCTTTATTTTAAAATCAATAACTTTAGTCTAAATGGGCTATTGAATGAAATTTCTTATGAAATATTCCTTCAGGTAACTTTTTAAATTCAGAAATAACTAGGGAGGAAATAGCATACATTTCTACAGTAAATATATTTGTTTTACATTTTTTTCAATCACATAAACAATGATAGGGATAGCCAATGTGAAATCTGAGAATGTTTTCATACTATTAAAGCACCTAAATTATACTGTATCTGATCATTATTCACGCAAATATGTATTCACCAGCCGACTGAGTAATCATTTCATCAGTCACAATTACATCATGCATAATTTTCAATCAAACAATTCTTAAGTGACTACTATCTACTAAAATTATGATAAATGCTAAGAATGTTAAGAAAGGCAAAAGATAGTCTTTTGTCCTAGAGAAACACACAATCCAATGGGGAAGACAAAATGAAAATAATTATGTATATACTATTTATTTACAGGACAAATTGGAAACAATCTGCAAGGGGTTTTGGTATTTTATTGTTTGTTTCATGTTTCAGACTAATGATATTATTAGTTTGGGGAAATCCCATTATGAGATCTGTGTGTACTAATTCAGATTAACAATTTATATGTAAAAAATTGCCCAGAGCACTTTAAAGTTATAACTTGACTGTAGTCAGACAATTAATGTGTTTCAGAGGCAGAACATGAATGTAAGTCTTCCTGACACTCCAGGACCAGCCCTCTGCCTACTAAACCGCACTATCTCACAAATATATGAATATGGTGCATAAAAATGCCATTATTTTAAATTAGGATCTGATAATAAGCATACTTTTAGAACCTAAATTAACTCTTTTTTGCCTTCAAAAGTACTAGCTTAGTGAAAGTATGGAAATGTTTATTAATCAAACCTATATTCACAGGAAACCTTCCACATCTGAGCCATTTCTAATTCAATTAATCTGCATAGATTTCTGGGAACCAAGTTGGTGAAATAAGCAGTGAATCACTGTAATTCTCCTAAGCTCACCTCTAGACAACCATAAAATAGGGCCATAAGATAGCTCCTAGATTGGAGAAACTAGCAAGGAGGGGGTAAAACAATCTGTTAGCCTAAGAAACAGGATCAGTAGGAGTATCCAACTCACATAGGTAAGAGGGGTCACAATCCAAAGCATAAAGCTTTTCAGCAAGCTGTCAGCAATTCCCACCTCAGCAATATAGCAGAATGATAAAAACTCCAGTATGATGAGAAAAGAAACAGAAATATCAGTATTTTCCATGTGCCCTGGCATAGCCAGGGGAACTGGTGAACTCTAGCTCTGGAAACCACCATGTGCTTGTCACAACTTCAGGCAGGCAAGTATCTTCCAAAGATGACACTGCAGAAGGCAAAGGAACAGACCAAGAGAAGAAAGAATCCTCTAGCATCTAGGCTTCCATATACTTCAGTATGGTCCCATGTACACAGGCATTCTTCAGAAGCCAGAGTAACACACTATTCAGTGTAGCTCCAAGCAAATATAGAAACACCTCACTAGTCCTTAACACATGCCAGTCACCACTACTAAGAATATAGCTCAACACCAGGTAAGTTGCCAAACCCCTATAACCTGTAGTAGCACCTGCCAGTCCCCAAACCCTTAGTACAGTACCAGACAAAAGGGTTCCCCATGGGCCTCAACATCAGTACAACAACAAAGTAAACAGCCACAGTCTGCAGCCACTGGCACAAGAAACTTGAGACAGACTCCTTCCAACCTGGAAGCAGAGTTCAAATTTAAAGAAAGGGTAAATTTTTAAAAATCAAGCAAAGAACAATAAAAAAGGGAATGAGATCATAGAAAACTATTATGGTGAGACTAAGACATAAATTCGGAAGAGGATAACAATAGGCAAACCTATAGGCAATACCACAAAGAAAAAAGGAAGGGATCACAAAACCAGGAAGAAATTATGAAAGAGCTCAAAAAAGTTAAAAATCATGTAAGAAAGGTAGAAAAAAATGAAAAAAGATATAAAAATGATCCAAGAAAACTATGAGTCAACAGCTTTGGAAAACTGCTTGCTTGAAAAGTAGAATTGAACAAATAGAAATGGAGATACAAAATAATTCAAAGAGTAAAACTGGCAAAAATGAAAAGGAAAGTACAAAAGCTAATAGAGAAAAACAATACCTTAAAATATATAAATACATATAAACATATATATGTATAATATAAATTAAAATAAAAACAATAGGGAAAGTTAAAGCATTAGAACAATAGAAAAGATGGGATAGAACATTTTCCAGCTGGAGATAACATAGGTCTGTGATTCCAGGGTAGGAATGTAGTGTGTGGTCCTAGTGCAGGTCACACACTTGCACAGTCTGTGTCCCAACTCCAATCCCAGCACTGACCCCATGACAGTAAAGCAGAAACAGAACAAGCGACCTCTGAATCAGCAGCAGTACTGGTGGCTTCCAGACTTCTCAGCCAACAGACACCAAAAATGACTTCCAATGTCAGCAGAAAAGAGTTGTCAGTAAAATGAGAGGGACTTGGGAAACCAATAAATCAAGAATAATCATGGGCATTAGTGGGCATTGTCAGTGATGGCAGTGGCAGCTTCCTGAAAACTCATCTTATAAGAGGGCTCTTCAATAGCATTGAGAAAGTCTCTGATGCTTTAACACACTAGATATTAAAGCTACTGTGGTGTGAGGGCATTCCTAATAGTTCTGGGGCAGAAAAGAGTGCTTTTAGTCAATCCCTAGAAGGACCGCTGAAAACAGCTGCACAAAACGATAAAAACTTGGGACAATGCACTCTCCACCCTGGAAACCTAGTCCCATTTTAACAAATAATTAAAAGCTGAAAAAAAACACACCAAGTAATAGGCTAGGATAATGAGCAGACAAAATAATTTCATATTGTAGCAAGTTACTATGGTGACAAGAAGGAGCAAAACTTACACTTAGAAGATACCAAAATCGGATGATTTCAGAAAGGCCTGGAGAGACTTACATGAACTGATGCTGAATGAAATGTGCAGGGCCAAGAGATCATTATCCACTTCAACAACAATACTATATAATGACCAATTCTGATGGACCTGACCATCCTCAGCAATGAGATGAACCAAATCAGTTCCAATGGAGTAGTAATGAACTAAACCAGCTATGCCCAGCAAAAGAACTCTGGGAGATGACTAAAAACCATTACATTGAATTCCTAATCCCTATATTTTTGCCCACCTGCATTTTTGATTTCCTTCACAGGCTAATTGTATAATATTTCAGAGTCTGATTCTTTTTGTACAGCAAAATAATGGTTTGGTCATGTATACTTGTGTATCTAATTTATATTTTAATATATTTAATATCTACTGGTCATCCTGCCATCTGGGGGAAGGGGTGGGGAGAAGGAGGGGAAAAATTGGAACAAGAGGTTTGGCAATTGTCAATGTTGTAAAGTTACCCATACATATAACCTGTAAATAAAAGGCTATTAAAATTAAAAAAAAAAAAAAAAGAAGATACCAAAATCAAAGCTCCTACATCCAAAACCTCCAAGTAAAAGAAGAATTGGTTTCAGTCTATGAAGAGCTTAAAAAGAATTCTGAAAACCAAGCAAAAGACATAGATAAAAAAATTAGGAAAAGAATTGAGAGGGTTGCAAAAGGAAATACAAAAAACTAATTGAGGAGAAGAATGTCTCAAAAAGCAAAATTGGCCAAATGGGAAAGGAAGTACAAAAAGTCATTGAGGAAAATAACCCATTAAAATTTAGAATTGAGCAAATGGAAGCTAATAAATTTATGAGAAATCACACACATACACCCATACACACACACACACACACACACATACACACACACACACACACACACACACAAAAGAATGAAAAAAGAAAAAAAAAGTATATTATTTTACTGGAAAAACAACTGACGACAGAAAGTAGATCCAGGAGACATATTTTAAAATTATTGATCTACCTAAATACCATAATAAAAAAAAAAAGAGCCTAGACATCATCTCGCAACAAATTATCAAGGAAAATTGCACTGGTACTCTAGAACCAGAGGGTAAAATAGAAATTGAAAGAATCAACCAATCACCTCCTGAAAAAGATTTCAAAATGAAAACTCCCAGCAATATTATAACCAAATATTGGAACCCCCAGGTGAAGGAGAAAATATTGCAAGCATTCAGAATGAAACAATTTAATATAATAAAGCCCACAGTCAGGATAACACAAGATTTAGGAGCTTTTCCATTAAAGGAGGGTTTGCAATATGATATTCTGGAGAGCAGTGGAGCAACTATTACAACCAAGAATCACCTGCCCAGTGAAACTGAGTATAATTCTTCTGGAAGAAAATTGAAAATTCAATATAATAGAGAATTTTCAGGCATTCTTGATGAAAGCATCAAAGTTGAATTGAACATTTGATTTTCAAATTCTGGACTCAGGAGAAGCACAATGATATAATCAGGAAAGTGATACTATAAGGGACTTAATAAGGTTATCTGTTATCAGTTTAGAAAGAGTATATATAGACAGAAGGCATGGTGTGAGTTGAATATAAAGGGATAATAGATTTTTTTAATGAAATTAACAGGTGAGAGAGGAATGTATTTGGGGAAAGGGCAAAGGGAAAAGTATAATAGTGTAAATTATCTCCCATTTAAAAAAGGCAAGAAAAAGCTTATAGTGGAGGGGAAGAAGAGAAGGGGAGAGTGAGTGAGTGAATCTTACTCTGGCCAGAATTAGCTCAAATTGGAAATATACACATTCAACATGAGTATAGCAATCTATCTTATCCTGTAGGAAATAGGAAAGGAATAAGCAACTAGAAGGGAAAATGGTGGTAAAAGAGAGGGCATATTGGGGAAGAGAGTAGCAAAACACTTTTCAGGAGAGACTAGATAAAAGGAGAGAAAGAATAGAATAAATGGCGGAAATACAATTAGCAATAGTATTTGTAAAGAGAATTACAAAGCAAGTTTTTCAAACATAGAGGAAATGGAGTCAAATTTATTTAAAAAAAAAATAAGAGCCATCCCCCAATTGACAAATGATCAAAAGATATGCTACATACCCAAAGTGCTATAAATTCATGAATATTTTTTGACCTTGCAATGTCACTACTAGACATGAATCCCAAAGGTGATTAAAAAAAAAAAAAGAAAAGGACCTACATGTAGAAAAATATATTTATAGAAGCTTTCTTCTCAGAGACAAAAATTAGAAATTTAGGGGATGCACATCAATTGGGGAATATGTATGGAAAATCCTCTAAGAAAAAAAAAAACATGAAAAGTCCAGGATTAACTAAACAAAGTAAAATGTACTGATGAGCAGCTGTATATAATTTTTCCCATTCTCAGCAATACAATGATCTATGACTACTCTGAAGGACTGATGATGAAAAATCCTATCCATACCCAAGAAGGAGCTGATTGCGTTTGAATATAAATTGAAGCATATTCTCTCTCTCCCTCTCCTTCTCCCTCTCTCTGTCTTTCTGTCTCTCTTTACTTCTCTCTGTGTTTGTCTGTCTCTCTCCCTCATCTATCCTCTCTTACCTAAGAAAATTAAGTATAATACATCAAGGGGGGGAATGGCTATGCAATGAAATAGAGGGGTTTCAAGCTTTCATAAGAAGACCAGATCTAAATCAAAAACTTGACCTCCAATATCAAGACCCAAGAGAAGCATAAACAAATAAAAACAGAAAAGAAAACATTAAATGGATTTAATAGAGCTAAACTGTTTACATCTGTACATGGGAAGATAATACTTATATTTCTTAAAAATTGTATCACTAATAGTATAACTAGTAGGAATACAGCTAAACAGAGAGTATAGGTATAATGTAAACTTGAAGGAATGACATTTAAAAAGTTAAGTTTTGAGAAAAAGGAGTAGACTAAATGCAGAATAAGGTAGAATGTTGAAAATTATTTCACATGAAGATTCATGGAAGGCCTATTACAGTGGAGGGGAAGATGGAAAAGTAGCTTGAAGAGAGAAGAATATACATACTCAGCTGAATATCGAAATTTATTTTACCTTTTAGGGAAGTAGGAGGGGAGGAGATTAATTAAAGGGTGAGTGAAGACTAATAGATGGGTAGATAAATCAGAGAAGATGGTAGACAGAAGCAAAACAATGATGAAGAAAGAAAGAATGAAAGGAGAGAGGGGGTGAACAAGAGGAAGAATAGAATGCATGGAAATACACAGGTAGTAATCTTAACTGGAAATGTAAATGGGATGAACTCTCCCATAAAATCGAAGTAGATAGACTGGATCAGAAACCAGAATCCTATAATATGTCACTTACCAGAATCATACTTGAAGCAAAGAGACACAAAGAATAAATGTAAGGTGCTGAAGCAGAACCTAGTATGCTGCAGTTGAAGAAAAAAAAAAAAAAAAACAAAACCCAACAGGGGTAGCAGTTCTGATTTCAGACAATATAAAAGCAAACATAATTCTAATTAAAAGAGATAAGGAAAAAATTACATCTTGCTAAAAGGTACATAGAGAATGAAACAATATCTACACAAAACATATATGTACCAAGTACTGTAGCATCCAAATCCCTAAGGGAGATTTTGAGTGAGTAACAAGAAGAAACAGCAAAACTATATTAGTTGGAGACCTCAACTGTCTGCTCTCAGAACCTGATAAATTCAATTCAAAAATAAAGACACTGAAGTGAGTAAATATTAGACATCATAAACAAATTAGAAAAGCCAATAATAGTCACATGTACAGGAAGGAGAAAAATTCACAACAAACATAAATAGAGAACATTATAAAATGCAAAATAGATCATTTTGATTAAATTAAAAATGTATCAGCTTTTGTACAAACAAAATCTATGAAACTAATATGAGAAGGAAAACAAAATGCTCAGAAGCAATCTTTACAATGAGTATCTCAGATAAAGGCCTCATGTCAAATTTATAAGAATATAATCCATTTCCTAAATTATAAATTGTCAAATGCTATAAACAGGCAATTTTCAGATAAAAATAAGCTATCTATCTACATATGGAAAAGGGCTCTAAATCACTTTTGATTACAGAAATGCATATTAAAATAGTTCTGAATTAGCACCTATCAGACTGGCCAATATAACAAAAGAAGGAAAGTAATACATGCTAGAGATGATGTGGGAAAATGTGAACATTAATAGACTGTTGGTAAAATTTTAAACTGATAAAAACCATTCAGGAGAGCTATTTTGAACTATGCCCAAAGGACTATCAAATTATCCATTATATTTGATGCAGTGATACCATTACAATAAGAAATCATGCATAGGCAAATTTCATTTTTTTGTTTGTTTGATTTGTTTTGTTTTGTGTTTAAATAACAATTTTTTTCTTTTCAAAATATATGGAAAGATATTTTCAATATTTTCAATATTCACTTTTGCAAAATTTTTGTGTTCCAAATTTTTCTCCCTCCCCTTCCCTGTCCCCTCTCCTAGACAGCAAGTAATCTAATATATGTTAAACATGTACAGTTTTTCTATACATATTCCATCATTTATCATACTGCATAAAAAAAAAGAACAAAAAGGAGAATAAAAAGTGAGAAAGAAAAAAAAAGTAAGCAAACAACAACAAAAAAGGTGAAAATATTATGTTGTGATCCACATTCAATCTGCACAGTAGTCTTTCTGGATATAGATGGATTTCTTCATTACAGGTTTTTTGAAATTGGCCTGAATCATTGTTGACAAAAACCATGTCCATCAGAATTAATCATCACGTAATTCTGTTGTTGTGTACAATGTTCTTTTGGTTCTACTCATTTCACTCCACATCAGTTCATGTTAAGTCTCTAGGCCTTTTTGAAATCATCCTGCTGATTGCTTCTTATAGAAGAGGAATATTCCATACCATTCATATATTATAATTTATTCAGCTGTTCTCCAATTGATGGGCATCCACTCAGTTTCTAGTTTCTTGTCATTACAAAAAGGTGCTACAATCATTTTTGTCAATATGGATCCTTTTCTCTTTTTTTATGATCTCTTTAGAATACAGGCCCAGTAGAGACAATGCTAGATCAAAGAATATGCAGTGTGATAGACCTTTGGGCATAATTCAAAATTACCCTCCAAAATGATTGGATCAGGTCATAATTCTACCAATGATGTATTAGTGTTCCAGTTTTCTCACATCCCCTCCAACATATGTCATTATATTTTCTGTCATCTTAGCTAATTTGAATGGTGTATAGTAGTACCTCAGAGTTATCTTAATTTGCATTTCTATAATCAATAGTGATTTAGAGCATTTTTTAATATTTCTAAAAATGGTTTTAATTTCTTCATCTGAAAATTGTTGTACAGGCAAATTTTAGAAAAATGTGGAAATTCTACACAAATTGATGCAAGTGAAATAAGTAGAACAAGGAAAAAACATACACAGTATCAAAAAGATTGAGTGATGATCAATTTCTTTTGACACAGTTCTCAGCAATACTGGGATTATCAGTATCAAAATCAGATGATCCAAGACAAATAAAATGGATTCAAGAAGGAAAATGCTATCCATATCGAAATAAAGAACTGATGGACTCTGAATACAGATCAATGTATGTTTTTTCACTTGTTTTATTGTTTCTTTTGTTTCTTTTTCTGTTTCTTCTTTGACAACTATGATCAATATAGAAATGTGTTTCACATGATAGCACATAATGCCTACCACATTTAGGAGAGTTCATTTGGAACTCAAAATAATCTTTTCATTTTATTTTTTAATACATGTTGTTCTATGAATCTTCTTGGGAGAGAAAAATCAGAAAAAAAGGAAAAACATGGGAGAAAAAAAAAGAATTGAACATAGCAAGTATTGATTTATAATCCATCTTCATAGTTTTTGTTTTTCTGGATGCAGCTGGCATTTTCTATCTAAAGTCTATTGGGATTGCTTTGGATCACTGAGCCACAAAGAACAAAGTCTTTCAGAGTTAATCATCGTACTTTCTTACTGTTATTATGTACAATGTATTCCTGGTTCTACTTGTTTCACTCAACATCATTTCATGCAAGTCTTCCTATGCCTTTCTAGAATCACATTGTTCATAATTTTTTATTGAATAATATTCCATTACTTTTACATACTACAACTTACTTAGCCATTCCTCCATTAATGAGCATCTATTCATTTTCTAATATTTTGCTACCACAAAAAGAGCAGCTAAAAATATTTTTGCACATGTAGATCCTCTTCCTTCTTTTATGATTTCCTTAGCATACAGACTCAGCAATGGCATTGCTGGGTCAAAGAATATGCACAATTTTATAGTCCTTTTGGCATAGTTCCAGATTGTTCTCCAGAAGGGTTGAATAATTTCACAATACCATAAGCAATGTATTGTCCCAGAGGCCCACCTTTCCCACATCCCCTCCAACATTTAACATTATCTTTTCCAATGATCTTAGCCAATTTGAGAGGTGTGGAATATTACTTCAGAGTTGTTGGAACTCACAATTTTGTAAAAATTAATGGTAATTTTTTTTCTTAACATGAAACTGGGAAAAATAAAGTACTACTAAAAATAAATTGTTGGTAAGTGATGCAAAAAATAAAATGAAATAATCTGCATACTGTCAACTAATGGATTTTAAGTATAAGTGACTTCACTCTGTGTAATGGGCTGAAGCTGGAGTTGATGCACTGAGGTCTCAAGCATGTGAGGCTAAAATTTGGACGATACTCTATTAATATATGCTTGAAGAAAGAATGGCACTGTCCACTCTCTGTGCAAGTTTTTATATGTTGTATAGGAAATGACGTGGAGATGATTTTGGTGGGTGGAGAGAGGCAGAGAGACTGCTGGTTGGGTTCCTGTTGCAACTGCTCTCACTTCCTATCGCGATACCCCTTTACCTCTGCAAAGAAAAATGATTGAGGGTTTTCCCTTAACCTGAATTCCTGATTTTGGCTGATTTTAAAATACACAGTCATCACAACTCTGGGAAGGGGAAGATTGAGAATGAAGTTTCTGACTCAGTCTCACAGCTATTTGTAATTTTGTTTGGGTATCTCTAATACCTAGTATAATGCCAGGCATATTTAAGTTTAACAAATTCTTCTGAAATTGAGTACTTTTCAATCATTGTCCCATTACCTTTTGGCCTCTCCTAATCCTCTGAGTCATCATGATCTAAGGCATATGTAAGAAGATACATCTTTATCTTTACTGGAAGAGAGAAAAACATCTCAGAGATCAGAATTTACAAAGCTTAGGGGGAAATTAGAAATAAATATAATAGCTTTCCCTATAATAATCAAACTAAAGAAAAATATAAATGTGTGTGTATGTGTATACGTATATGTATATATTCTGATTAGTTGAAATAAATCCCTGTTTGTTTTTAAATCTTCAAAATTATATACTATACCATTCCTGTCCCAAGACTTAAATGTATCCTATTGATTCATTAATTATAATAACAAGCAGTCTTCCTTTTATTTCCAGAAACAACAAAACTTTGTCCTGACTATGTAAAGTCTTACCTAGCCCTATATTTTAACAGCAAATCAAGTTAAGTCCATATTAAATATAAGGATATAGAGGAAGAGGGTGTAGTCAAGTACTCAGGATCAGACCAGTAGGTAGAATGGAAGCAGCTTGCCCTAATATGATTGATTTCCCAAGAAATCAGATTTCTCAGAATGATTTTCCATAATAACAGAAGTAAATTTCCATGCCCCAATCCTCCTACTCAGCTGCATGTAGTTTTCTAATGTGTGATAATAGGAGAGCAGAGTAGAAAGATTTACTTCCCTCAGCCTCCATTTTCTAAAGAAAATAGTCATTTTCTATTTCAATGGGGAGAAAGGAAATTTTATTAAAGTTCATAATGTCCTTCTAAACTCCCTTCCTCAAAATACTCTCTCCCACCATCAGAAGTATTAAGTGACTTTATTTACTCAAAGAATTCCAAAACTGTATCACTTAAGACATGCCTTTCCTTAACTTTCTGTTCCATGATGTAAAATAACCTCTTCTTGCTCTTTTTTTCTTACTCCAAAACTCCTATTCCTTTAGCATAATGGTTATTGGTTAAGACTACAGAGAAGGGGGCGGAGCCAAGATGGCGGAGAAGGCACACGCAACTTTCTAAGCTCTTCTCTTACCCTCTTTATCAATATTATATCGAGCCTCAAAAATAGTCTTGACTGCTACAATTCATAAAGATAAAAAGTGTAACAACTCACCAGCCAAAGAAAATCCCAACCCCAAAAGGTTTGTTCCGGGAGGGGATCAAGATAGAGAAATTTTCGAAGAACCTCAAACCAAAAGGAGAACATTCAGAAGCCCGCCCAACCGCAGTACTGGCTTTTCCTTGGGCAGTTGGAACCTCAAGCAGGAGGGCAAGCCAGGTTACCTCTATCTGCACGGTAGAGTTGCTTGGAGCCATAGACCTTGAAGGCTGATTTCATGGGCAAGAGTTGGGCAGAGACTCTGGGCAGACTCTAGAATCGTGGTCTGCGTTCAGCTTAAGCACCCACAGCCCCTAGAGGCTCTGGCCTGGGGCAGTGAAACTTTCACCTTAGACTCTAGCTAGGCAATCACTTAACAAAGTCAACTGGCACTTCGGCATGCTGAATCCACCTCCGTTGGGGAAGGAAAATTTCACTCATTACATTCTCCACCTCAGAGGAATCCAGTTTACTATCTCCATCTGCAGAAGGAAACCCTGCCAAGGCATACCCCAAAAGTTTCGAAAAGATAAAAGAATGACACAGTTTGAGAAAAGAACTCACAAATGAAGAACTATAGCAAATCCAAAATAATAAATTGATGCACAGCCCTTCCTCAGAAAGACCATAAAAGTTAAAAAGAGTAGAAGTAATGGGAAAGAAAAGAACCTTACAAAGAGAACATTTCCTAAACAATTGAAAGAAAAAAATTCCCTGGAAGTGTAAAACAAAATGGAATGGAAAAAAAAAAATCTCAGAAATAAAATTGTGAATTGAAAAAAAAAGAATCTACCTAGAAATAGATCTTGATTGAAAAGAAAATAACATAAAAATAAATTAGTGAAATAAAAAACTAAAAAAAAACAAACATGAAAAACAATGCACAAACAAAAGATCAAAAACAACAAGAAAAAGAATTAAAAGAACTGAATAGAAACAAATTCATGAAAACAAGTCATCAACAAAACAAAAAAGAAATAAAAAGAAAAAAGCAAAACTCAAATATCTACTTCAAACAAAAAACTTGAAAAAATCCAGGAGAGAAACAATTATTGAACTTTCTGAAATTAATGAAAAATAAACTAATACTTTTTCTAAGAAATCATCATGCAAATAATAGAATCAAAGTAAAATAGGAGAAAGAATTCATGAACACCCTTGAAAAACCTTAAAATAATAACCAAGGCTATGAAAATCTTTGCATAGTAAGAAAAATTTAAACAGCCAAAAAATAAATCATTACAATAAGGACACAAATCTGCTGCTCCACATTAAATGATAAGATTTGAACTGATATCGAAAGAAAAACTTAACAACAAGAAAAACCCTAAGTATATTTTCCAGGAAGAAATAACATTTAAAAACAAATAAATCCATTTGTTTAAGAAACAACAAAAACCAAATTATAACTCAAGGACTAAAGCAGAAAAGTAAAAAACTCTGGAGAACTTATTTCTGTTGGTATAAAAAAAATACCATGTATAATTGATTTATGATATAATATAAAAAGGAATAGATAGGAAAAGATATGCAAACAAGGAAGAGAAAAGAGAAAACCACATCCAGAAAGAAAGAAACATCACATCTAAGGGAATCAGAAAAGAACATTGAACTCTTGCCCAAAAAAAATAATTAACATTGTTTAAGAAAATTCCGCCTCATTAAAGAAAGGAAAGCAAAAAAAAAAGTAAAAACAATGAAAAATCCAAAGAAGGAGGGATTAAAAGATAAGCACACATACAAAGTATACAAAGTAAAAAAAGAAAAGGTTAGGAGCAAAAAAGAAAAAACTGGAAAATTAGGATAGGGAAAAAAAGAATTAGTAACTCTAACCAAAATGTAAAATGGAAACAAAACCCATAAAAGAGAAAAGCAGATGATCAAAAGTCATGAACCCTACAAAAGTTTACAAGAAAACACACAAGAGGGAATCATACAAGTAAATAAAAACAAAACATTACTTCAAGAATCAAAAGAGGATACATCCTTACTCAAATCAAAAAAGCAAAATGAATCTAATAAAAAAAAGAAGAAACTACAATCACAAAACAAACAAACAAACAAAATATATCAAGTGCATCCAATCAAAGAGAAGTAAAGAGTGCAAAAGAAAAACACAAACATATCATGAGATCTCAACTACCTAGATTAGACAAATCAAACCACAAAACATAAGAAAAAATAAAGAAGTAAAAAATATAGAAAAAATAAAGATTTAAAAATGCAAAAACAAGAAAAAAAACTATCTTCTCAGCATTCATAAATCTATCCAAAAATACATATATAGACTAAAGACAGTAAAAATTGCAAGAAACAAAAATATGCTTTTTCAAACATATGCAACAAAAACTACATTCACAAGTAAATAGCAAAAGTAATTAACTAAAACAACTCCATCTTAAAAATATACAAGCCAAAAACACATAACCTTAATAAAGAAAAGAAAAATCATCAAAATTAATGATGCAGCCAAAGTTAATAAGAGGGAATCATTCAGAGGCTTACCTAAAAAACAGAAGAAAAGATTAAAATCTTAAAACTAAAAAAAAAAAAAACAAATTAAGAACCCCAATCAAATACTAAATTTGAAATTCTAAATTAAAAGGAGAAATTAAAATTTTTATTGAAAGTAAAAAAACTATTGAACTAATTAATAAAATTAAGAGCTGTCTCTATAAAAAACCAATGAAATAGATAAACCTTTTGTAAATCTGATTAAAAAGGAGGATGGAAGTGAAATTTAGGTCTTAAAAGAAAAGGAACTCAACAATGAAGAGGAAATTAGAGAAATAATAAGAGTATTTCTTGCTCTAATCCTTATGCCAATAAATCTGATAACCTAATGAAATGGATGACTACTTCCAAAAATATAGACTCCCAGACTAACAGAGGAGAAAGTAAATTGCTGAATAGTCCTCAAACAGAAAAAGAAATAGAACAGGCAATTAAACAATCCCCTAAGAAAACCCCAAAGGACCAGATGCGATTTACATGTGAATTTTACCAAACATTCAAGAACAATTCCCCAATGCTACATAAATCATTTGACAAAAAAATGAGTCCTCCAAATTCTTCCTAAGACACAGACATAAAACTTGATAACCCAAAGCCAGGTAGGTTGAAAAAACAAAGAAAGAAAATTACAGACCAATCTCCACTAATAATATTAATGCAAAATCTTAAAAAGATATTACAAAAAACTACAGAAAATCACCCGAGAATACATGATCAAGTAGATTTATACCAGAATGCAATTCATTAGAAAAACACAAATAATTGCCATCATATTAAAAAACCAAATTACAAAACCATATGATCATCTCTAAAAGATGCAGAAAAAGCATTTGACAAAACCAACATCCATCCATAAAAACATGAAGTATAGAATAAATGTACTTTTCCTCAAACAAAATCACTAGCATCTATCTAAACCATCATGTAAGCACATATTAATGGAGACAAACTTCAACACACAACAAGATCTGAGTAAAACAAGTTGCCCACTATCACCGTTACATTAATAGATTAGAAACACTCAGCTTTGCAATAAGAACTGAGAAAGAGATTACTGAATAAGAATAGCAATGTAGAAACCAAATTATCATCTCTGCCAATTATTATGAGCATATTAGAGAACCCTCAAAATTCTACTAAAAAGTTATTGAAATAATCCTACAACTTTAGCAAAGCTTGCTTGGTTATAAAATAAACCCACATAAGTCACATCAGCATTCATATATCACTAACAAATCCAAACAGTCAGAGTTGCAAGAGAAATTTATAAAGTAAACTCACTGATATATAAATATTTAGGAATCTATCCAAGCTAATGGAAAATTAGAAACTTTTTAAAAATTAAGACCTACTTTCACACAAATTAAGTCTGATCTAACCACTAGAAAAATATTAAATGCTCTTGGAAGAGCAAATATAATAAAATGACAATATTCCTAAAGTAACTTATTTATTTACATACCAATAACTCCAAACTATTTTTAACCAGAAAAATCAACACAAAACTTCATAGGAAAAACAAGAGGTCAAGAATTCAAGGAATAAGAAAAAATCAAATGAAGGTGGCTTAGCTGTACCAGATCTAAATGTATTATAGAGCAGTTACCAAACCATTTGTATTGGCTAAAGAATAGATTACTTGATCAGTGGAATAGGTTAGGTCAAGGACAAAACAGTCAATAACTATTATATGCCTAGTCTTATGAAAACCCAAAGACCCCAGCTTTTGGGATGCACCAACTTATGTTTGACAAAAAATGCGGAAAATTGGAAAGGCTTAAATGGTAGAAACTAGGTATTGGTCTACACTAAACTACATATACAAAAGAAAATGGACTATGACTAGGATAAAGAAGAAATATTCAAACTAGAGGAACAAATAATTTGACGTTCAGACCTGAAAAAATCTAAACATCAAAGAGAATACGAGATCATTCACATAAACATAATATAAAAATTCTGCCATTACTCAATTGAAATTGCACAAGATAAGAACAGACATAGATGAAGAAATTGGAAACTATTTTACATAGTCAAGTCTGATAAAGATGCTCGTCATTTTCAAATATATGAAATTAACTCTAATTTATAAACATCACACATCCTCCAATTGAAGAGCAGGAAAGATAATGAACAGACAATTTTAGGGATGAAAAATTGACATACTATTTTGTATATGAAAAGATGATCAACATTTTGAATAGTTAGAAATGCAAATTATCAACTTAGATACTTTACTACAACCGTCAGTGATTGCTACTGGGATTAATTACAGATGATTAAAGATGGGAAAATGGGACGATGTGACAATGTTTGCTGGAGTCTTGTGATCTAAACTAAATGAATGGATGTTAGTCATTTGGAATATGCTAATTAAACTGTGTATATGCAGTTATATGGAATTATTCCAAATGTATCTGTAAGAAATGACCAAAGGATGATTTTTCATGAAGGCCTGGTAGAAACTAAAGTGAATCTTGAATGCTGAATAAGAGGGACATGAGATCATTATGATTCAAGAAATGACTAAATGATTTAGATAGTTCGATGAGACTGCCATCTAGAAAAGATCAGACCAGAATCATTATATTCCAATACATATGATGATATTCTGATGAATCTACACCATAGAGAAACGAACTCAATGGAGATGACTAAAACCATTACCATGAATTCAGATCTAATATTATTGATCTCCACCCTTATTTTTATTTCCTTCACGCATATTTGTATCAATATTGTATAATTCAGAGTCTGATTCTTTTTATACAGCAAGAGACAGTTTGTCATATATACTTATTGTGTATCTAATTTATATTTTAATATATTTAACATCTACTGGTCATCCTGCCATCTGGGGAGGGTGGGGGGTAAGAGTTGAAAAATTGGAACAAGAGGTTTGGCAATTGTTAATGCTGTAAAGTTACCCATACATATAACTTGTAAATAAAAGGCTATAAAATAAAATAAAATAAAATACTACAGAGAAAAGAAATTAAATTTTAAAAATTTCACATTAAAGTTTGAATGACTGATGCATTTGTTCTTTAATTCTCCAAGCATCAAAGTGCAAGTGCAAGTGAGAGAAGATGAAGGAAATGTAGCTTGATACTCAACATATTAACAAATTTTGAGATGAGTTATAAGGTCTATTTTTTGGCAATAGATGCTGTTCAGATCACTAGAAGGAATAGCATCATTTAAATGCCAGAATTAAAAGCCACATATTCCAAGCAGTAGATAGGACTATTTTCATAACATTTAAATGTCCCTGAAAAATGTGTGTGATTATTAGAAGGCATTTTCTTATTAGAAGACAAAAGTTGAATTTAAATACAACTACTCATTTCAAAAAGGAATGGCATTAGATAGATGAATGAGATCAAAAGGAAAGTATTTCTATAATTTTTTGATAGAATGAGAATTATAACTTTAAAAAATGATGAAATTAATTTATAATTTATTTAGTAATTATGAACTACCTTTTTATTTTTGGAATATATTTGAATGTTACTGAGAATTACAGAACTGTATTTACAATTCAATATGCTACAAACAACTCATTAATCCTGTTCAAAAGTTAGCCAATATTGTTATTGTCTTGTAGACTAAATCTATTTATCTATTTATTAGGCATAAATATATATTTTAAAAAGTAATTACAGTTGCAAATAATGTACAAACAATTATAATTCTTTGAATAGGAGAGTGACCTAGAGTTATTGTTTAACTTGTTACTGAATAAGCATTCTTTATATAACATATCTGATATATGTTCATTAAATTTTTCCTTGAGAACATCTAAGAAAGGGAAAGTAGCTGTAACCTAAAGTCCTTTTATTTTTGTCTAACTCTGATTCGTAGAAAGTATTTTCTTGATAGCAAGCATAAGTTTTTCTCTTTAATTCTTATCCAGTTCTCCTAATTCTGGCTTTGGGGATGAAGCAGAACAAATTTAACTTATTTCTATATGAAAAAATATTTTCAAATACTTGAATAAGACTAAACTGTTCCTCGCTCTATAATCCAAGACTTCTCTTCTCTGGGCCAAACATCCCCTGTTCCTTTAAGCTATGTTCAACCCTAATGACAAACTCAAGACCCTTTTACAACTTTGGTTTTCTTTCTTTGCACTCTCTAGTTCATCCTTGATGAATATAATACTTAAAGTGGTATTTGACCTAATTAGTTATCATTTCCTCAGTCCCAAAGATGATATGCATTAGATTATTTCCAGTGATAATCAAGAAGCTCTATCATAATGGATAAATCAGAGTGAGAATACCTGCTCAAAGTTATGTAAGCCTCTCTTTCTCTCTCTCTCCCTCTGCCTCAGCCCCTCCTTTTCCTCCTTTCCCCTTCCCCTTCCCCCCTCTCCCTGTCTCCCTCTCTTCTCTCCCTACCCCTCCCTCTGTGTCTGTGTCTGTCTGTCTGTGTCTGTGTCTCTGTCTTTCTCTCTTTCTCTGCCTCTCTCTCTCTTACATATCATTATAGTTAGTTGTAGATATATAGACATACATATGGTTATAGATAGATAATATTATAGATATATGTGGTGAACCACAAAACTTTTAGTTCTCTGTCTCTCTGAATCTCTCTCTGTGACTTTGATAATGTGTACTGTTATGCTGTCTCCTAAATCATTATTTGAGTCTTAGTACCTAAATTTACATCTATTTATTTGGCAGGGTGTGGAAAGGGAGTAGAAGCTAATCATTACTCCTTTAACTATTAAATTTTGTGTCAACTGTAATAATAAAACAAAATAAGATAGGTTGTTTGATATCATCCTAGCAGGCAGATCCAAGAGTAACGAATATGAATTGCCTCAGATCTAACATATTACTCTCATTAAAAATGATAATTAAAAATGATCAGATCCTATTAATTTGTGTACATAAAGAATGTACCCAAAGAAGGAACTTGGACTCCAATGTTCATATATTACGTGTATTTATGCCTTAATTCTCATCCTCACAATTTCTGCTTTCATACTGCAGAAGCCAAAATGGGTTTTTCACTGGTCCTCATACATAGCACTCCATTTTTCATCTCTGTGGATTTTCTTATACCAGCTATTCCCATTCCTGGAATGAATGATTTCCCTATTTCTATCTCAGAAAGCTCATTTCTTCATTTAAGATAAAGCTTAAGGACTACCCTCTATAAGAAAAATTTTTGATTTTCCCTGAGTGCTAATGACATCCTTCTTAAACCACTTGGTATTCAACTATTTTGTATTTATCTGTACTTATTCTCTTTACATATACTTATATTTGTTGCCTCTTTTGTTAGAATTCAAAGCCTTTTGAATAGGGATGATTCATTCATGATGATTCACCTTGGTGTCTAGAATAGTGTGTGGAACATTTTAGGCATTTAATAAATGCTTTTTGATTGAGGGTTGATCATATTTCATGTTGTATAAAGCAAACTTTATGCCACAAATGGCCTTCACAGGGTCACATATCCTCCATTAGAACACTATAGGAAGGGAAAAGTTATAAATATATATTTTTATTCATGAATAAAATTCAGCTGAGAGGAAATTAAAGGAGCCAAAGGTCTAATATGAGAATATTTGAAGTAGACAAGAAAATTCACAGAAGATCATAGAGATGTCATAAGCTTTAAATGACACAGAATATCTTCTACTTATTTTCCATTTCTCAGCAGAAGACTGTTACTATACTTGTGGAAGCCAAAAGATACCCATTGTTGTCCTGTTTCTATCTGACTGTGCTTAATACAGTATCTAACATATTGTAGATACTTAATAAAGTTGAAAGAATGATTAATAATAAACTTATAAATTTTGAAGATGTGATATGTTCAAAGCCCTTATTTTAAAAATAAGAAATCTAAAGGGTTAGTATCTTGCTAAAGGTTTTTCAATCAAAAGAAAGTAAATTAACCCATCTTTTTTATTCCAATCCATTGAGTCACTTTCTTCCCACTGTGTGAGTCCATTATTTCTTGACAAAAATAGCAGTTTTGCTTCCTGTTCAGAACCGTTGCTGTTATTAATAAGCTAATGTTTCCAAAATTCCTTGAACTCCTTAGACAAAAATGCCAGGTAATTGAAAAAGCATTATTGTCATGACAATTATCATTATTAACCTTTCTTAGCACTTCACATTTTGAAGAGCTGGGTACACAATTTATTATCTATTATTAACAACCACTCCAAGGTACACTTCAAATTGATTAATAACATCCCTAACCTGATTGCTCTGTTCATGTTGTTGGGGGGGGGCAGTTCTCTGAATTGTTTAGATTACAAATTACAGTTTCTGATTTTCTATTTGCACATTGGACTCAGGGATTTTTCAAAGTTCCCCTTCAAGATAAAAATGAAAAAGGATCTTTCATGCAACCCTGATTTCTTTCTATAATGGACTTTTAGAAGCTACAGCAAATTTTTTGCTCACTTGTTATAATAGTCTTCTAGAACTGATACAATTCAATGTGTGAAGAAAATTGTATTAATTTTATGAAAACTTGTTCACATTTTGAAGACTGTTTGATAATGTCTTTCTTTAAAAAGTATGAGTTTCTTCCAGAGGAAATTATCAAGGGATGGCAGAATGGAACATTATGAGAGCTTTGAAAGTAACTAACAATCCATATGTGACCTGTGAACACCAGTTTATTAGCCTTTGTGATAGCTATCTCTATTCTTACCTCATACCTACTTCCCTCTTTGGCCCCTTTCAATAGGAAATAAAACTAACATCACAACCACTTAAAATAGGCAGAGTGAAAAGGGAGAATGAATATATCTACCTACCAGGGAGGTTGTAAAGACCAACATACGTTAATGGAGCCTTGTTTAGTTTGTTGTACATAAGGTTGGAGGAGGGTCAACCACCTATAATGGCATCAATATGGAGATCTCTCAGGAAACTATTTCCACTTTGATTGATACAGCTCAACAAATTTTGTGCAGCTTCATTTCTTATAGACTTTCTTGAGGGCACAATCAATTGATCATTATAAATAGATCAAAAAAATTGCATGTGCGTATATGTGTAAACAGAGATGGGGAGGGAAAAACAGACAGAGACAGAAGAGACAGAGAACAAAGAGGAATAAGGACAGACAGAGACAGAGAAAGAGAGAAATTGAGAGGAGTTTAAGTTTACTGAGTCATTCCTACAGCAATGCTTTGAAATGGGTAGAAAGTTCTTTGTAAAGCTCCTTCTCCTCTGATCCTCATTGAACCACAAAATTCAGGTGTCTTCCCTCAATGTCGTCTCTTTCATGCCTACTCTACATAAAGAAGTAGCCCTTCTCTTTGCCAAGGCCCATCTACTTGCACACTGAGGTACATTGTATGCTATCACTTCCTGAAGATTCCCTCCTTTCTCATTCCCATTCTTTTGCTATTTTCCCATCTCTCCTAGTCTTCTGACTACTTTGCTGTTCCCTCAGAGATTAAAAATGAGGGCAGCTTCTACTTGCATTAATTCTTCGGCTGAAACAAAATGTGTGCATCAAACAATGCTAAGCAAGGGAACAAGTCATATTATGTCATAAAAAAGTGGGTGTTTTTTTAAAAACTATAAATCCTTACTGAGGGCAAGTAAAAAATAAATGACACTGAGATAACAAAGAGGCAAGACATAGGGACAAATCTGATGTCTAGGAAGCAATTAGAGGATAATAAGAAAAAAGGAAATAAATCAAAAGTGTTTCAAAGATAGATTTTTCATTAATACTTAGCTTCAGACAACAGAATCACAGCAGCTCAAGATCTTAGAAGCCACCTAGGCCAACAAATTATCTCTATTTAGTCAGTCAATAAATATTTATTATATACCTACTATGTGTCAAGCACTGTTCTAAGAACTTTTTAAAAATATTATTTATGGGTTTTTGCTTTTCCTTTAATAAAAAAGTTAAATAAACAAGTGAGAATCCATTTACTCCTAAATCACTTTGTTCCATTTTTGGATAGGTTTTAACAATTATCATAATTTAATTGTGCAGCAATATGATTGTTACTAACTTTTTGTGCCCTTTCAATGAGTTCTGTTTTGAAGAGCAGAATTAAAGACAATCTTTTTTTTCCAGATTATAAGCCTTCAAATGTTTGAAGGAAGAGAAGTAATACTAACTCCAATTCGGAAAAAAAAACAGAGTGAAACAAAAAAAGGAAAATATAAAGATATTCTAAATAATTTTAACTGTAAATATATTGGACATTCAATAACAGAAAAGAGATTGATAGATTGGATAAGAAAACAAAGCACCATAATCTCTTGCCTAGAAGAAATAAAGACAAAAAAATTACATATAAGGAATTAGAATGAAAAACTAGAAGAAATTTACTCATCATTTACTCAAAATATATCTTAGAGTTGTTATAGAAACAGGGATTGCAATCATGTTATCAAATAAAATTCAAAGTATAAATTGAGATGAGAAAAATATTTACATTATCCTAAAAGGAACCATAAACAAGTAGCCAACACCTATATTAAGTATATGCTCCAAATGCTATTGGATCTAAATTTTAAAAAAGGAAAAATTGATTGAATTAGAAGAAGACACAGATTAACATCTGTGTTAATCACACATACATTAGGAGACTAATGTCCACCTCTCAGGTTTGATCAAATGTAGCAGAAAGAGAAGGGAAACTATAAAGATTTTTTTTAATTACTGGAGAAATGAAGTTTGAAATATTTTTTTTTCTCAGCAGTACATGGAATCTATAAAAACTGACATGTATAATACATGTATTATGGCATAAAAACCTCAGAATCAAATGCAGAAAGGAAGAAATAGTAAGTGCATTTTTTCACATCATGATAAAATAAAAAAAATTACATGCAATAAAAGGCCAGGCAAAAATAGATGAAAAATTAATTGGAAACTAAAAAATCTAATCTTAAAGAATGACTGGGTGAAACAACAAATCATAGAAAAAAATCAATAATTTCATCCAAGAGAATCACAAAAATGAGACAACATACCAAAATTTGTAGGATGCAGACAAAGCAATTATTAGAGGAAACTTTATATCGTTAGATGCTTACTTGCATAAAATAGAGAAAGAAATCAATGAATTGGACTTGCAACTAAAAAAGCTAGGAAAAGAACAAATTAAAAATAACCAATTAAATACCAAATTTGAAATTCTTAAAATAAAAGGGGAGATTAATAAAATTGAAAGAAAACTATTGAATTAATAAATAAAACTAAGCATTGGTTTTATGAAAAACAAAAATAGATAAATCTTTAGTTAATTTGATTAGAAAGAAGAAAATCAAATTGTTAGTATCAAAAATAAAAGGGGAGAAGTTTCTACCCATGAAGAGGAAATTAGAGCAATAATTAGGAGTAATTTTGCCCAACTATATTAATAAATTTGGTGATCTAAGCAAAATGGAGGAATATCTACAAAAAAATAGATTGTCCAGATTAATGGAAGAGGAAATAAATCACTTAAATAGTCCCATTTCAGAAAAAAAAAATAGAACAAGCTATTAATCAACTCCCAAAGTAAAAATCTCCAGGGTCAGAGGGATTTACATGTGAATTCTATAAAACATTTAAAGAAAACTTATCCTACAATATGTTGTTTAGAAGAACCACATTTAAAGCAGAGCAATACATATAGAGTAAAGGTAAAAGGCTGGAGCAGAATCTATTAAGATTCAGGTGAAGTAAAAGAAAAAAAAAAAGCAGGGGTAGTAGCCATCCTGTTCTCAGATCAAGCAAAAGCAAAAATTGATCTAATTAAAAGGAATAAAAAAGAAACTATATTTTGCAATATCAATATTAAATATATATATATATATGCACCAAGTAGTATAGCATGGAAATTCTAAAGAAGTTAAGAGAGCTGCAAGAAGAAATAGACAGCAAAACTATAGTGGGAGATCTCAATCTTGCTCTCAGAACTAGATAAATCAAACCACAAAATAAGAAAGAAGTTAAAGAAGTAAAGATAATACTAAAAAAGTAAGATATGATAGATATTTGGAGAAAATTGAATCAGCAAGCATCATATGTAATGGGGATAAACTAGAACTATTTCCAATAAGATCAGAGGTGAAAGAAGGTTGCCCACTATCACTATTGCTATTCCATATTGTATTAGAAATGCTAGCCTTGGCACTAAGAGAAGAAAAAGAGATTAAAGGAATGAGAGTAGGTAATGAGGAAACCAAATTATCACTCTTTGTAGATTATATGATGGTATACTTAGAGTAACGTAGAGAATCAATTAAAAACTGCTAGAAACAATTCACAACTTTAGCACAGTTGCAGGATACAAAATAAATCTACATAAATCATCAGAATTTTTATATATTACCAACAAAGTCTAAAAGCCAAAGATACAAAGAGAAATTTTATTTAAAATAACTGTCGGCAATATAAAATATTTGATTGTCTACCTGCCAAGGCAAAGTCAGGAACTATATGAATAGAACTACAAAACACTTTCCACACAAATAAAGTCAGATCTAATTAATTGGAAAAATATCAAGTGCTCATAGGAATGCCAAGTTAATATAATAAAGATGACAATACTATCTAAATTAATCTACTTCTTCAGTGCCATACCAATTAAACTCCCAAGAAATTATTTTGCAGATTTAGAAAAAATAATAGCAAAGTTTATCTGGAAGAACAAAAGGTCAAGAATTTCAAGGGAATTAATGGGAAAAAATGCAAATGAAGATGGCCTAACTGTGCCAGATCTAAAACTATATTATAAAGCAGCAGTCATCAAAACCATTTGGAACTGGCTAAGAAACAGTCGTTAGGTTTAGGTTGGAATAGGTTAGGTTCATAGGACAAAATATTCAACAACTATAGTAATCTAGGGTTTGAACAACCCAAAGACCCAGCTTTTGGGATAAGAATTCACTATTTGACAAAAACTGCTGGAAAAATTTGAAACTAGTATGGCAGACACTAGGCATTGACCCACATCTAACACCTTATACCAAGATAAGGTCAAAATGAGTCCATGATTTCAACATATAAGCAAATTAGAAAAACAAAGGATAATTTATCTCTCAGATCTGTGAAGAAAGAAGGGATATGTGGCCAAAGAACTGGAGTTCATTACTGAACACAAAATAGACAATTTTGATTATATTAAGTTAAAAAGGTTTTGTGCATTTATCCTAATGCAGACAAGATTAGAAGGGAAGCAATAAACTGGGAAAACATTTTTATATTTAAGGATGCTGATAAAGGCCTCATTTCTAAAATATATGGAGAATTGACTCAAATTTATAAGAATTCAAGCCATTCTCCTATTGATAAATAGTCAAAGGATATGCACAGACAATTCCCAATTGAAGAAATTAAAATCATTTCTAGTCATATGAAAAGATGCTCTAAATCATTATTGATCAGAGAAATGCAAATTTAAGACAACTTTGAGGTACCACTACATTCCTCTCAGATTGGCTAAGATGACAGGAACAGATAATGACAAATGTTGGAGGGGATGTGGGAAAATTGGAACACTATTACATTGTTGGTAGAATAGTGAACTGATCCAACCCTTGTGGAGAACAACTTGGTACTATGCCCAAAGGGCTAACAAACTATGCATATCCCTTGATCTAGCATGGTTTATACTGGACCAGTATGCTAAAGAGATCATAAAAAAGAGAAAAGAAGCTATATGTACAAAAACAATTGTAGTAACCCTTTCTATAGTGGCAAGAAACTGGAAACCGAGTGGATGTCCATCAGTTGGAGAATGGCTGAACAAATTATGGTATATGAATGTTATGGAATATTATTGTTTTATAAGAAATTATCAGCAGGATAATTTCATAAAGGCCTGGAGAGATTTACAAGAACTCATGCTAAGTAAAATGAGCAGGATGCGGAGATCATTGTTTATGGCAACAGCAAGATGTGACTCTTTTCAACAATGAAATGATTCAGGCCAGTACTCATGATCTTGTAATGAAGCCATCTCCACCTAGAGAGAGAACTGTGGGAACTGAGTGCGTATCACAACATAGCATTTTTAGTCTTGTTGTTGTTGTTTGTTTACATTTTATTGTCTTTTTCATTTTTTTTCCTTTTTGATTTGATTTTTCTTGTGCAGCAAGTGTATATTAGATTTAACATATATTTTTCCATGTTTAGTATATATTGGATTACTTGCCATCTAGGAAAGGGTTAGTAGGAAGGGGGGTAAATTTAAACACAAGGTTTTGCAAGAGTCAATATTGAAAAAATAAAATAAATCAGACCTTTAGGGGAACTAAAAACATATATTAAGTAAATAAAAATGTAGAGAGTGAATGAATTCATCATACATTTAAAAGTTTAGAATTTCAAAAAAAATGCATGAACATTTAAAAAGCAACAAAAAGGAAAATAAAAACCCCAAGGAATATTGTGGCAAAATTTCAGAACTATAAGATTAAGGAAAAAATTTTACAAGCAGCCAAAAAAAAACCATTTAAATACCGAGGTGCCACAATAAGGATCACCCAAGATCTGGCTGCCTCTACATTAAAGGAAAGAAGGGCCTGGAATATGATATTGAAAAGGCCAAAACGGATGCCGAATAAACTACGCAAGTTAAAAATTTTTCTTCCAGGGAAGAAGATGGAATTTAATAAACAAATAATTCCATTGTTTCCCTGAAAACGAACAAACAAAAATTTGATTCAAGTAGAAACCAAGAGACAAGAAAAAAAAATCCTTTGAGAATTGTTTTTTTTGTGGATTTAAAAAAATACGAAATTTGATTATACGAAAATTTTAAAAGGGAAAGTGGAAAAAGGATTATAAAAGAATAAAAGGGAAAATCAAACAAAACTTGAAACCAGGGGAGAGGGGAGGAACGTGAACTTACCCACAGAGTTCTAAAAGAAAAAATGACATTTGTTTTGAGAAAATTCTCTTGCCTCAAAAAGGGGAAAAAAGGGGAAAAGAAAAAAGTAAAAGGGAAAAAGGGGAAACCCGGGGGGGGAGGGAGGGATTAAAAGAGGAAAATCGTGAACAAGAGGGGACAAAGGGAAAAAAGGGGGGAAAAGGGTTGGGGGGGGCAAGAATTGGATAACGGGGTTTTAGGATGGCAGGAAAAAAAAAATTTAACCAAAAAAAATGGGAGAACTCCCCCATAAAAGGGAGGCAGATAGCAGACTGGATCAAAGTCAGAACCCCAAATAGGTTTAAACAAGAAAACATTTAAAGAGGGGATGCAATAGAGTAAAGAAAGGCTGGGAAAAACATTAAGCTTGGGTGAAGCCGGGTGCCCACCTTATCTCAGATCAAAAAGAAAAAATTGATCTAATTAAAAAGAGATAAGGAAGGAATAATCCTGCAAAGGAAAAACAACGAAGCAATATCAATTTAAACTAAGCACCAAGTGGTTGGCACTAACTTCCTGGGAGGTTAAGAGAGTTGCAAGAAGAAAAGACAACAAAACGAATTAGTAAGAATCCCCCGCACCTGGACAAACCAAAACAAAACAAATGAAAGAAATTAAAAAGAAAAGAATATTAGAAAAATTAGGTATTTTGGACTTTGGGAGAAAATTGAATGGAGATGAAGGGAAATACTTTCTTCTCAGCAGTTCATGGAACCTTTCAAAAAATTGGACCATTACGGAATAAAGACCCTCAAAATTAAATGCAAGAAAGCAGAAATAAAATTTTCCCGATCATGATGCAATAAAACTACATTCAACAAAAAAAATTAGGGAAATAACCAAAAGTAATTGAAACAAAAATTCATCTTAAAGAAATTGGGTGAAGAGCAAAATTATAGATAAAAAAATTTCACTCAAGATAATGACAATGATGAGACAACCCAAAATTTGTGGGATGCAGCCAAAGGGGTAAAAGGGGAATTTATATCCTTAGAGGTTAAAAAAAAGAGAAAAAGAAAAAAGATTAATAATTGGGCTTAAAAAAAATAAAAAGACCAAATTAAAACCCCAATCAAATACAAATTAAATTTAAAATTAAAAAGGAGAAATTAAAATATTGGGAAAAACTATTGAATAATTAATAAAACTAAAAGTTGTTCCCATGGCCAAAAAAAGGGGTTTTGAAATCTGATTAAAAAAAAAATAAAGAGTTTAAAAAATAAAAAAAACTTTCCACCAAAAGGGAAAATTAGAAAAAATAAGGGAGTTATTTTGCCAACTTTGAATAAATTTAAACCCCTGGGTGAAGGAGTACCCAAAATACCAGCTTCCCGTGAGGGAAGAAGTTTTGAAAGCCCTTTCAGAAAAAGAAAAGAACGGAAAATAAACAATCCCCAAAAAAAAAGAGGAAATGGAACCCAAACAAAAGAACAAGGCCCAAAGAAAAAAGAAAAAAGGGAATGAAGGAGCACCAAAATTCCTTCTTGCAAGACATGGCCTGAACCAAACCAAGGTAAAACAAGAGAAAGAAAAAAGACCAACCCCTTAATAGAGTAAAAATTTTAAATAAGAATTGCAAAAGATGAAAATACCCAAAGAAAACCAAGTCGGGGTTAAGGGGGGTTTTAAAAATTTTAAAAAAACTATCAAAAAAAGATTTAAAAAAAAAAAAAAAACCATATGATTCTCTGTGCAGAAAAGCATTTGATAAAATCAACATCCTTTCCCTTTATTAAAAACTTTGGTGGAAAAATGGATTTTCCAAAAATCAGCACATTTAAAACCATCAAAGCATCATATGGGAGACAAACTAAAACCATTCCCCAAAAGATCTGAGGAAACAAAAGGTTCCCATACCGACTATTTTATTGTTTAGAAAGCTAGTATAAATAAAAGAGTTGAGAAAGAGAAAAGGAAAAATGGGAAGGGAAGCCTTTCACTTTTGGATGACATATGGTATACTTAGGAACCCGGATTCTTTAAAAATTATTAGAAATAATCCCAAAAAGTTTGGTTTAAAAAAACCCCATAAGTCATCAGCATTCTTATATATCACAACAAAACCAACAGTCAGAGTTACAAAGAGAAATTCCATTTAAAGAACACATAATATAAATATTTAGGAATCCATCTGCCAAGGGAAAATCAGAAACTTTTGAGCAAAATTAAGACCACTTTCCACAAAAAGTCTGATCTAACCAATTGAAAAAATATTAAATGCTCTTAGATAGGGCGAGCAAATATAATAAAGATGCAATATTACCTAAACTAATCTATTTATTTAGCCATACCAATCAGACCCCAAAAAACTATTTTAATGACCAGAAAAAATAACAAAAAGTTATAGGAAAACAAAAAAAAATTTAAGGGTTAAAAAAATCAAAGATGGAGGTTTGCGTCCAGATCTAAAACTATTTATGGCAGCAGTTCCCAAAACTATTTGGATTGGCTAAGGAATGATTAGGATCAGTGGAATAGATTGCGGATAAAAAACAGTCAACTATAAACCTGCTTTGAAAACCCAAAGATCCCAGCTTTTTTGGGATAAGAACTTACGTTTGATTTTTTGGGAAAATTGGAAAAACAAATGGCAGTTGGATTGATCCATACTTAATGCCTAAACCCAAGATAAGGTCAAAAGGGTTCTGACCGGCATAAAGAATAAATTAAATAAATTAGAGGAACAAGGGATAGTTTTACCTCTCAGACCTTGTGGAAGGGGAAGGTTTTTGACCAAAGAGAACAGAATCAATTGATCCAAAATAAAATTTCGATTATACCAAACTGAAAAGTTTTTTGGAAAACAAAATAATGCGAAAGTTGAAGGAAGCAATAAACTGGGAAAATATTTTTAAGCGGTTCCCGATAAAGGCCTTCTTTACAAAATATATAGAGAATTAACTTAATTTATAAAATCAAGCCATTTCAATTGAAAAATGGTCGGAAGAACAACAATTTCAGTGAAAAATTGAAACCAGAAGAAAAGATGTCCAAGCAAAACGAAAATGCAAATTAAAGAAACTTAAGTACCAAATGTGTTGGTAAATGCGGAAAAATAATGTGTTGTTGGGGGTGTGGGAAAACGGGACTTGTTCTTGTTGGTGGGTTGTTTGGGGTCAAATTTTGGAGAGGTAGTTTGGAAATGCTCAAAAGTTTCAAATGTTCCCTTTGATCACAGTGTTAATGGGATTAATAAAGAATTTAAAAAGGAAAAAGGGAACCTTAAAAGGGAATTTTGTCAGCCCTTTTTTTGTAGTGGTAAAACTGAAATTAATTGTCATGTTTGGGTGGTGAATAAATTGTGGTATTGGAAAATTATAAATTACTTCCTTGGAAAGGAAACAGGTGATTTTTCAGAAAGGTGGAGGAATTACAAATGTTTGGGTGAAATGATAGGGAAATTTTCTTAAAAAATTTTAGAATAAGTTCTTTATATAGCCATTAAAAAATCCAAAAATTTTTATGGACATTAATGAATAATTACTTCCCAAGGAACTCTTACTCCCATTTGAATTAATCCCTATATTTATCAACCTCTTTTGATTTTTTAATAATTGACAAATTTTCGATCTGATTCTTTTTGAAGAAAAATAATTTTTGGTATGTATTTTATTTTATCTAAGTTATTTTTAATATTTTTCTTATAAATATTTTAAATTTGGGGTTTGGGGTAAAAGGGTAAAATTGGCAAAGGTTTGGCTTGTTAATTTTGTAGTTACCCAATATATATCCTTAAATAAAGGTTTTTAAAAAAAGAAAAAAGGGTTATTTTAAAATTATTAAATAAAAGGTCCCAACTTTTCTCACAAGTTTTTTTTTTTAATTTTTTTTTAAAATAATTATAAAATTTTTTATTGAAGACATATACATTAATTTTTTATAAATTATCCCTTTCATCCCTTTGTTCTGATTTTCCTTTTCCTTCCCCTTCCATCCCTTTCCAAATGGCAAGAGCTTAAACATCATAGTTTTTTAAAAAACCTTTCTTTATTTTAAGATTTTTAAAATCTGTTTTTGGTCTTCTTAACTTTTTCTTCTTTATTCTTGAAGTAATCTCATTTTTTTGTTGTTAATTTTGTAAACTCCTAACTGCATAATATCTGTTAATGGTTACTTCTTTTAGTTTAGTACTATTTTTGCCTTTTTTATTAATGATTATATTTATTTGAATTTGTATTTTAAAACCAGGTAAAATTGGCTAAAGTTGTGTTAGTTCTGTTAATCTTTTCAATCAGCTTTTAGTTCTGTTGACCATTTTTATACTTTTTCATTTATAATCTATACATTTCTCTTTCAAAAATCTCCTTTTTTGTGCTTTTTAAAAGTTCATTTTTAAAATTCTAAACATTTAAATGTATAACGAATTCATTCACCCACCCCACGTTCATATTTTATTAAAATGTTTTAGTTCCTCCCCAAGTCTGATTTATTTTCATATGAAAAATTTTATATTGAAGAACATTAATACATAATTAATATATCTATATATATGTCTGTATCTATACATAAATGTAAATAAACATAGATTCATGTCTCTATATATGCATAAATCTACATATGCATACATGCACAAGTGCATGTGTGATGGAAAGCCATTACCCAATAACTAGTCAAAATATATATGCAAAAAGTTATCCAAAAATAATGAGAAGCTATTATTAGCTATATAAAAACATTTTTCAATTCGCTTATAAGAAAGTCAAATCAAATCAATCTTATAATTTCAAACTGCATTCTGAAAATTGGCTCAAAAATGATGAAATAGGGGAATAATCAATACTGAAGAGGTTGTGGGAAAGTAGGCACACTAACCTGTTGTTAATGGATTGATAACTTAATAAAACTTTTTTTTTAAAAAGCAATGTACAATTTTTCAAATAAAGACAATATCTTTATCCTTTGATCCAAAAATCTATTACCATATGCTCCCATAGAAAGAAAGTCCCTTAATACAATAATAATATTTATAGCAGCGTTTTTGTGGTTATAGACAAAAAACAGAGTAAATGTCCATCATTTTGAAAATGACTAAGTCAATTGTGTTACATGAATGTAATGGAATATTTATTACCATGCTAAAAGAAATGACAAATATAGTTTATATCAAGAAGCATAATATGAAACTAGAAAGAGCTAAGTAAGAAGGATTCAAGAAAACAGTATACAATATAACTGGAACAATATAAATGTAAAAATAATCTACCACAGGTGCCCACTCACACACACACACACACACACACACAAATACATGCAAAAAAAAAAAAAAAGAAAAAAGAAAACTAAAGTGATCGAAACCTGTAAAGACCACGGTTGGTCAGACAAGAGATATGAGAAGACACTTGAAAAGGTGGAATTGACTGATGTAGAACAATGCTTATCTTTTTTCACATATTTTCAAGGTACTAATAAATTATGTTATTTGTTTTTTCTCCTTCTTACCATGTTTCTTTTTAAAAAATATTATTTATTATAGAAAAAGTTTATCTGGAAAGGAGAAGAGAATAGGTTATGGGGAGGGTTATGTTGTAAAAACAAAAAAAAAAATCAGCATAAATATTTCCTTTAAAAAAAAACCATGGTATGCAATAAGTTCTCTATGCATCATTAGTGCATGTTTTTTAAAAAATGTTTCTTTCTTATAAACCTAAAAGTACTCCATTCTCCTGAACTGACTTCTGTTTTAAAATTTTAAACTGCAAAATCCTATATACTCTTTCTCTGCACCCTTTGAAGTCCATTCTCGTAAAATCTAAGTTAATATCAGATAATGGTCAAATTTCATATTATTTTTTCTCTGCTTCTCAAATAGCATGGTCACTTCCTTGCTATTTTCCCATATTTATCTCCCGTGGCAACAAGTTCATTCTTATTGGTTGGCATATGGTTCAGAAGAGTATTTTCCCTTGTGACTTCTTCCAAATTTTGGAACATTAAAGTTATCCTTTAGGCAATAAATGGAATTATTAGCTCTATTGCTTTTGACAGAAAGAGCACTCCAGCATATGTCCAGATAATTGAAGTCACTCATCAATAATATATCTTGCCATAGTGCAAAATATCTTTTTTTCCTATTAGCTTGATTTATTTGCTCCTTTTATGCGGGGGCTCTATACTATACTGTGAGCACAGCACCAACTCTGTTTCTTTTACCATTGATGTTTACCTGTATGACCTTTATCAGATTTCCCATTTTGCTTCCTAGTTTTCCTCATATGAGCTTCTACATTATCTTTCCTTTTGTCTATTTTGTTCATTTTGGATAGTCTTAACAAAGGTGGTTAGGTAATACAGTAAATAATGTCAGACCTGCAGTCAGAAGTACTCATCTTACTGCAAATTTGGCCTCAGACTTCCTAACTGCATGATCTTGAGCAAGTAACTTAACCCTGTTTGCCTCAGTTTCCTTATCTATAAAACAAATTAGAAAAGGAAATGACAATCCAAACCACTCTGCTATCTTTGTTGAGAAAATCCAAAATGGGATCAAAAAGAGCCAGAACTCAACCAAAACAAGAAATAGCTAGCGAAAACATTTTGGGCCATCTACCTTTGTATGTCTTTTAGGAAAATCTAGCGGATAGTTGGAAAGATTCACCAATGCAGAGGACAGTTGGTAGGGCTGGAGATGCAGTGGTAAAGGAATGAAAAGGAATAATAGTATCCAAAGATAAACTCCCCAAGTTTGCAGTTACAACCCAGAAAGGCCTGAAGGAGCTCTACCTTTAGAAGACAATTGAAGGAGACCTTGTGATGGTAATGAGAAAGCAAATGGTTAGAAGCAAATGGAAATTAGTCATAAGTTAATGAATGTTCTGCTTTTCAGTAAAGTACATTCTTTTTTTAAAGATATCTATTGAAAACAACTGTAAAATAAGAAAAAAAAAACAAAATACAAAAAAGAAAAATATATATTGTCATATGTCCAGAAGACCATCAGGGAAGATTCAAAACATGTAAAATAAATGCCCACTTCAAGAAAGCATATATAATAATAGAAGACATTGCATTCATGACTATCCATCTTTTCTTTGCTTCCTTATAGATTTTCTTTTGTTCTTTGCTGTGAAGTTTTTGTTTTATTCTTTTTGTTTCTCTTTCCTCCCCCCCCCATTCCCAATAGGCTATAGTTAAACATAGATAGATAGATATGTGTATATATATATATATATATATATATATATATACACACACACACATAAATATGCATGCATAGAGATACAACTGTGCATATTCATATATATATATACCCATGCATATATATTCACATATATACATACACATGCATACGCATCTAAAACATTATTAATATGGTTGATATAAAATGCAGATTAATCTCAGTTAAATCTTTTAAGTTTGACTGTTTCTGAGATCAGTGATTACTCCTTTTTTATTCAAATAAATTCTATTCCAGACCATTGTTATTTTGTGTCTGTATAACTCTTATTTTCCATCCTTGCTAACTCTTCTACTTTACTTCTACTTGCTACTACTTACCCTCTTTGTTGCCCCTTTCCATGTAGCCCTCCCTTATCTTTTCCCCACATATTTTCCCTCCCTCTTCATCTTATTCCCATTAATCTACATATCTTATCCCACTTTTGTTAATCTACCTTCTATATCCTTCTATCCTTCTATATCACACTTCATCCTATTTCCTCTACATTTTATTTCTTTATAGATTTTGGAGAGTTCTCTATGTACTAGTCCCTCTTTAACCCATTCACAACGTGAGTAGGCTTTCAGACCTACTAGCCCTCCTCCCCCACCTAACCCCTCTGGCTCTGGCACTTCATTTGTATAGTAGTATATACAATATAGTAGTATATTTTTACCTTTTCCTAAACAGTTTTGCTTATTATAGTCACATCATACTCAGCTCTACCCTAATCTTTCTTTTGGACTACCCAATTTCTAACGTTAATGTTAGACATATGTTTTATATTTTCACATATTAAATGAAAGTTTGTCCTTATTTAATCCCTTAAAATTAGTCTTTGATGTTGGTTCTTATATGTTAAATTTTCTATTGAGTTCAGGTTCGTTTGAGACAAAATCCTAAAAATTTGACAATGTTTTAAATGTCCTTTTTCATTAAATATTATACTTAATTTTGCTGGATATAATATTTTTGTTTGCAATCCTGCAGTCAATGCATGACATTGCAGGACCTGTAGTCTTTTATTGTAGCTGCTCCTAAATCCTAGACAATCCTTATAGTAGCTCCACTATGTTTGAATCACTGCTGTTGCTGTTGCTGCTGCTACTGCTTATAAGATTTTCTCTTTAATCTGGGATTTTTGAAATTTAGCAATAATGTTTCTATGAATTTTTTGATTTGGTATATTTTAAAATCTTTTTTGAGTTCTCCTATGAATTAATTTAGGGCAAATAGCCACTTAACATTACTCTTTGGGGTAGGGAAGCCTTTTTTTTAATTTTTACAATCTTCCCTATTCCCATAGTAAGTTTCTATCATTGGATTGCTTCTCCTTTGTCTGCCTTTTAAAAAAATTAATAGTATAATCACCTTTAATCCTGAGTTGGAAGAAATATGCTCTGACTTTAGGTCTTCCTTCAGTTCTCCCCTCTGACCTGGAACCCAAAGACCAAATTCCCTCATTCTGCAAGTGCCAGCACCCAGCAATGTTTCTGCCCCACTGCTTCTGCACTCACTGGTGTGCTGGTTTATTCTCATCCAGGGATGTTTCAGCAATACAGCTGTGCCTGAGTTCCTTATCAGCTGAGTTTCCCTCAATCTTCCTTGACTCAGATCCCTGAGAGGTGAAAGTCCCTGCTATTGAAGCCAAATCTATCTCAGAACCCAGTTAGCTCCAGGACTCTCCTGTTTCCGAAGAGCTAGACTGGAGTTGTTGACATCTCACACTTGTTAAATCTTTGTATTGGTGTCTTTCTTCCAGTTTTTACTAGTTGTCCCAGAAGGACCCCTGTTCTGCTTTCCTCCCCACTTCACCCCCATCACAGTTTCATGTTCATCCTGAGGCACAACATTGTTTTGTTTGTGGGGAAATCTAGTGAGTTCGAATTTCTTCCAAGAATTTTCCTTCTAAAATATATTCTTTCAATTCCATGTTCTGTTCATGAGTCCTATCTAACTAAAGCCTAGTAATACATTTGAGTTCAGATTTTTCTCCTTGAATTTAAAGCTTTAATTCACATTGCCAATTTTCCATAAAGTTTTCTAGCCTTGAATTTTATTATTCACTCCTTTCTTAGAATTTGTCTCTTGTGAATTACTGGACATCTCTACCACTGTTTCTTCCTATACTTTTACTGTCTCCCTGAACATGCATACCCAGTTTTCTCCATCCTCTTTTGTTATCAAAAAAAGTACTTTTAAATGGAAACTCACTTTATAACTGATAGAGGTTCTGTTCTCAAGTTAAAAAGCATCGTGATAAAGCACCTGTACCATTGATGGTAATGTAATTTTCGTCTACTGGAGTAACTTACAATTTTGTTTTAATAGGTTCTTTAATTTCAGATGCTTTAAACACCAATATCACATAATGTTTATTTGTTTGATGTTAAAAAATCATGCTGTTTACTTGTGTTTTACTTAAACTTACTCAAATGATGGTTTGGGGAACTCAGTAGGAAAAAAAATAACTTTGGAGTTTGGGGTTGTGACCTAACTGTGCCAGCTGCTGTTGGTGGTGAGGAATGTCCCATTTCAACAATAAGTTCTCCCTTCACAACCCAGGTTGCAATAAGGGCTATTACTCTGGAACTCATTGCTATTCTCAAGACTCATATGTTTAGGATCCTGGCCTGTATGTATAAGGGTTTAAGGGGAGATGTTAGTCAAAGTTTTATTAATTGTTTGAATTGCCTGGTACTTGCAGCTTCCTTTCTCTCCCTCATGATGACGTGCTACTTCATAACTAAAGACCATTCCTTCTTTCAAAAATACCTGGATTGTATTGATTTCTTTTTAATCCGTGAAATACCATCTGTTCTTGAGTCATTCATAAGAGAATTTAACCATGACTCTAATGCTATCTAACACCTGCCAAAGATTTACTTAAGACACCTGATATTTAAGAGAGTCAATCTAATAGATGCTTCAATGATCCATTTCTATCAGATCAACTAAATTTTATACCTGTTTTAAGGGATATAATCATACCTAGACCATATTACCTCACTTCAGAAATATCTCCACTGAGTTGTAAGTTTGAATGTTTTTCTTTATAGGTCATTATAAGAAACATTTGAAGATGGGGTAACTAAGTGGCACAGTCAGGAGGACTAATTTGGCCTCAGACACTTAACATCTTAACATTTCCTAGCTGTGTGACTCTGGGCAATTCACTTAATCCCGATTGCCTCAGAAAAAAAAAAGAAAGAAACAAAGAAAGAAAGAAATATTTGAGGAAAATAGTATTGCCTCTTGGAAAACTACTACCAAAAAAAAAAAAAGAATCAATTCTTTAACTTAGAATCCTTTATATAAGGAAACATACACCAAATTCCTCCTAGAATTCAGTGTTATTACAAGAAAAAGTCCTGTAATGAACTAGTATGCTTCTGTTTATCAAATAACGAGAACATGTTAATGTGTCTTTTTTTCTTAGCTGCCAGAAAGCTCAAAGCTAAATTGTGTTCAATTGCAATAATTAGCTCATTCCAGATATGTGTCAATAACTATGATGAACAGAATCACAAACACTCAGAGTTAGAAATGAAGCCAGAGTTCATTTTGTCCAGTTCATATCAGAATAAGAATCCTCTCCATAACATTCCACTCATATAATCATCCAGTATTTATTTGAGGCCCTTCAATGAGATGGAACTCACTATCTCCTAAGGAAGCCCATTCTACTTGTAGAAATCATTAATTGTAATAAGACTGTTTTGTTTTCTTATATCAAATGGAAATCTGCCCTTCTAAGACTGCCTACCTATTACTCCTCCATGGCCCAGGTTAATAAGTCTAAGTCTTTTTTGTATCTGTTTTTCAGATGAGGGCTATGTCCAGTTGTCCTAATTTATACTGGATCCATATGGCTCTGGAGGGGAAAATGAGGCAAGTGACTTTGCACAGCCCTCCCTCACTTAAATCCAATTTACTTGCATTCATGTCATCACTACCTGATGTCATAGTTATCTTAGAGAACAAGAATGAAGGAAAAACAACAATCTCTGTTAGTAGTAGTAGGAACTGGTCAGTTGAGCAACACAGTTCTTTTCTTTGTTTTTTTTTTTCTTTCCCTTCTCTTCCCTTTGTCTATATGCTTGCTATCTTATGGTAAGTGTTATGCCAAAAGAAAATAAATTTTGATTTGTGAAATATCACAAGTTATCTTGGGTTTATAAGGCTAGATTTCTTAAGGACCATGCCTTAAACCCAGATCACTAGCTCTCATTTGACCAACACTAGGTCCTACTTGCTCATTGTTTGGTCTGTGATTGGTTCAGAGTGAATGTAAATGGCGATTGTTTCTGTTTTGGATAGAAATCCTGAGGGTCTTCCTCTCCCAGGTAATTTTTTTTTTTATTAGATAAAAGAGGGCATTCTCTGCCTTATTTCTTTCCTATTCTTAATCACTGATTGGGCATTAACTTTGTTAAACTGACACCTAGGAAAGATCTTTTCCTATAAAAACCAAGGTTTCCCACTGCATCTCCATTTGCTTTAGAAAAGAAAGTAAGGCTGGTAACTTTACAAATACCTTCCTCACTTCAATTCAATTCATTTGCATGTCATGGCATCTTCTCTTCGATGTCATGGTCCTCTTGGAAAACAAAAGACAAATAACAACAACCTTCAAATATCTAAAGAAAACTACTATTCCTTCCCTGCCTTCTATTTTTCTCCTCTCAGTTACTGGTTTTTATTTTCTTTATCATAGCTGTTATTTCTAATTGTACTTTTAAGATTTTTTAAGCTTTTTCAACCATCTCAAATTATTTTCAAAATAAGAAACTGAAGGACTATTTTGGATTAATCATTCAAAGAAATCCTACCTTTATTCCTCATTTTATCATGAAAGTATAGCTGGATACAGCAATACAGAATAGGGCTGGCTGATAGTACCAACCTTTATATTTAGTCAAAGGGTACTGCAACTGATTATTATCTGAGAATTAGGCTGCTTAGGATTGGAAAGGATGATAGATCATGATGTGAAATTCTGGTATATAAAAACCTGCAAAACCATTTCCTGCAGTGCAGAGATTTACCTATTTATGTAAGGAATGTCAATAATGCTGAAATCACAAATCTTTTGAAATATTGAAATAAATTAATGAATAAACAAGTCCATGAAAATAGAGGAAAAAATAAATGTTTATTGAATGAGTAAGTGGTATTTGAAAGTCGCTATGTACCTACGTACAGATTTGAATGTCCAAAAAATAACATGGGATTTTAATCATAATAATCCATGACCATTATGGCATATAAAGTAGACATTGCAATTGTTATGAAGCCAAAGGGATCTGAGTTTAAATCTTCACTCTTCTACTTGCTAGCCATGGGATCTCATAAAAATTCATCAACTTTTTTTTATACTCCTTCCACATCTTTAAAATGAGTATAGTGGGCCATATTACCTTAGAGTCTAGCTCTCAACCTGTGACAGGAATAGAGCTACATGGAATACTCCAATGAATATCCTAGACATCCATAGGCCACCATTAAAATCTCATACAAGAAAAAGAACACTGGTAGTAATACACTTTATACTCACTCCTAGAACATGGAAAGAGAAGAAAAGAGCATTAGAGACAAACTTTGCCTTCTTGATTCCACATAGAATTGGCTCTTCTAATAGGACATTGCATGAAATGGAAGATGCAAAAAATAAATGTGGCACTCATTATTCCCTCTCTTGTGACTTGTGATCCAATATATAATAAAGAAAAAATTCCAAAGAAGATTTTAAAAAGACAGAAAACTAACACAAAATAATATGCTGCTATATACTGCTGGATTTTCTCTCACTGGATCTGTTTATTGAAATTCTAGGATACCACCCACTGAGTACTTTGTAAAGGAGGTTCATTTCAGGTAAGGAGCTTTAGTAGGTGATCTCTGAATTCCATTTTAGAGGAATTACAACCCTAGGGTTCTTTTGTTGTAAATTATAGGGAGATTTTATGGAGGAATTTAACTTTGCTATATTTTTTGATGGAACAAAGAGGGGTGATTTAGTGGAAATAAATGAAAGAAAATATTCTACATGGGCACTGGCATTCTACATGGGCACTACATTCTACATGGCACATGGACACAATCTTTTTCTACCTTAATCCTCACCTTGGAGTAGTGTTGTGTACACTCATTTTATCTATCTTTCCCCTATCAACTCATTCAGAGTTTTTACAGAAAGCTTTTCATCCTTATAGAATCCTTGTTTTGTTGTGGACTTTTTTGTTGTTATTGTTTTTGTTGCGGTCATGATTGTGTTGGGTTTTTTTTTTGGGGGGGAGGTATTGATTTATTATTTTTCCCTCATTCTTTAGAAAATGAAAAAAGGTGATAACATCCTTTCAGAAATGGCCAGATCATACTTCTCAAAAAGAAGCAATTACCACAATTGCCTTCAATATTCTAGCTAAATAAGTTTATTGACACTAACAAAGTAGCAATAATACTTTCTAGCTGCATAGGTTTATATTTCAGTCAAGAAGCTTTGAGCATCATGTAATGAGTAGCTCATTAATCTTCTCAGTCTTCCTGTAATGAAAGGAGGGGGAATTATTATCTCAATTTTGCAGATTGGGTAATGACAGCCTAGAGAGATTAAATTGCTTGCCTCAGGTCAAAGCATGAATCAGAGTGGAACCAGGCACAGAACTTCAGATGCAATAGACCTATATAAGTGTTCAAACCTTTTCTTAAAATTTATTAATAAATATGAAACAATCTATCACTCTATTAAATTATACAAAAATTACAATAATTATTCTAGCTAAACTTTTAATATTCTGGCAGGATGGCTAATCCTAGCTACTTCAACTTGTGTATCCACTATTTCCTATTTATTTTCACTTTCTTTCCCCCATTTGAGATTGGACCAAGGAAAAGAGAAAGTGTGGATGCAAACTATAATATCCTTTTCTCTCACTCATATATTTATACTTTTGGAAGTGACAATGGATAATGACTATTACCAAAGCCACAGGCAGAACTGAATATGTAAATCGACTTTCTATTTGCATTTTACTCAATTAGCTACTGAAAAATCTCATTTTATTATTACCTTTACTCCAATAATACATAGCATAAAACATGGTATAAAGGATAGAATTGAGACACTGTGGTCAGAATACAATGTCTGACACTTATAAACTATGTTACCCAGTCAAATAAAAATGAATTTTAGGCAAGTCCCTCATATTATCCACTACTAGTAATAATAACAATAATATAAGCAATTGAGATTTATGTAGTTCTTTAAAGTTTTAAAGGACTTTAAATATATTACCTTACTTGATCCTAAAAATAATCCTTTTGGGATATGGTCTATTACTAACTCCTCCTACTAACTCATTAGAAGAAATGAGACCCAAAGAAAGTATATGACTAGTTTAGGACTACAGGCAATAAAGTATTTGAGGCAAAATTTGAACCAGCTATTACTGAGTCCATTACTTTATTGACTGTATCATTTATCTTCCTTCTGGGTTGATGGAGTTACCAAAATATGAATTTCTCATGCTGATAAAAATGACAATCCTTTCATGTATTTGTATAAACATATCTCCATTTATCCAAACCTTAGTTTCTTTAATTGTAAAATAGGACCAATTAGTTGAGAGAACCTGTAAAACACCTTCAAATTTCAAATCTGTGATGCTGCAATTTATTTTTGCCCATTCTTTATGTTCTCTTCACTGCCCCTTACTCCACAATAGGTATTTTTTCTATTACAATTAAAAATAAGACAAAATGGTGTTTTTAAATTATTGTTCCTTCTTCCTATAAGCCCTCTGCCTCTTCTTGACTTTGCCAGTTTTACAATTTTGATGACATCTAAATTTACTTATATTGAAGTACATAATTTCAATTTCTCAAGTCAAAAATGTCCATTTCTAACAATGACTAATTTTTACTCACATGTACATTTAATGTGACTGCTTTTAAACTATCAGACTTTCACACATTTTCTTCTATCTGTTAATCAGAACACACAATACCTTCACAGACCAGAAAATTGGACTAAATTTAAATAAAATTGTTACTGGTAAAGTAAGGTGATTATTTTCCAGAAAAGGACTAGAAACTGTAATGCCGGAGAAACTGAGGCAGGAGAGAGATTAGAGAGTTTCCAATATTTTATTAATTGGAGTGTATAATTGACTGGACAGGACTCTCGTCTCAAATTATCCAGTCAGATAGAGATAAAATATACTGGGATCAAGGAAACCATGTTGGTCCCAGGGCTGTCATCTCAAAGAATCTAGCAATTAATAGGAGCTGCCCCATTCTTTAAATAACCCTAGAAACAAAGACCCAAAAAGGCGGGAAGGCTTCTGTCAGGTTCGGGGGAGACCATAACTCCTAAAATCCCAGAGACAGGATGTCTGAATACCCAGAGATAAAGATGTCAGTGAGGTATCTTGGAATATTTTAGAGGGATATTGTAAATTCTTGAGGACAGGGGAGGGTCAGGAGTTCTGCTCTCTTGTTTATCTTGCTAGCAATTTATAACCTTAGAGTAAATGGTTCCCAATCTTAATGGACCAGAGTGGGTTTTTACGACTAAGGGGATTTGCCAGGAAACTGAGACAAAGGAAACTAGTTCAGGGAAACCAAGTTAGAACAGTTAAAGAGAACTGTGGCATAACAAAACAATTGTTCTCATTCTATGTAATTTACTAATAAAACATAATAGGGAAAGCTAAATGCAGTGTTTTGGGACACTAACATTTTTATAAAGGTGAACAAGTGCCCAGCAAGCTCAAACATATTAGAATTTACAATGTATGGCAGAACTAGGAACTCAGTTCCAATATTTCTGGAGAAGTCTACCATGCCTATAGAAGCATTATATTCCATATGTATTTTTGTGTTTGTTTGTTTTAATTGGAGCTATCAGTTCCCAAATGTCAGTTTTAAAAATAAGCACTAATCCCTTAAATGAGAAACACACTTCCATATTTTTTAAACATTCACATTCTAGGGAGATGGGGTGTGAGAGTTTCTATAATAAGCCTACTTTTTCTCCAACTTAAAACATTCATTTCATGATTGGATCGGAAAGCTCTTCATCTCCTTGGTCTGATTCCTTTGAACTCTCACTGTTATATCATTGTTCTTTCTAAAATGAGACTTTCAGAATTCTGGGAGTTTTTAAGTAACTGGAAACAATATATAGACGATTTGGTATCAGCCCCCCCCACCCTCGCAATCTCTCTTTCTCTTTCCAAATACATAGTGCTTTGTGAGGCTTCATGTGCCACCACGGAATATGCCTCAAGAAGCCAATAGGGGTTTTGATTTACACCAAATCCCTGATAGTTTCTTAGAGACTTGTTATACCAGCTTGCTTCCAAATATGTGAAGACCAGTAGTCTAGCTTTCAGCTACCTGTTACTTCATCTTACATGTGCAAGAAGGTTATTTTCTAGTCTTTCATTCTATTTGTAATCCCCAGTCTCTGTCTGGAGAAGGGCTAGGGGATAGGAATAGAAAATGTTATGTGATTTCATTAGCAAGCAACAAATAGATAAGAAAATTCCTTCTACCAACACAGGCTAGCTCCTTCCTTTTTTTATAGTCTTAGATACTTGCCTAAAGCACTCAACAGCTACAACTAAGGACTGAATTTTCCACTTGTTTCAAACTATCTTCAGCAGCTACTTTTATAGATGCATACCCTAAGGCTTGATATAAGCAAGTCAGTCCCTTAGTAACTCCATGGACAGGCTCTGGCAAGAAATCCCCAACTTGGGGATTGGATGATCTTCTGTCAGAGTTATAGAAACACTTTTCTGAGACTTAATCAAACTGAATCAGTGAATATCCTTACTATACATTGCAGGCTTGAACCTTCAGTGTCCAGAGACTCAACATGCTTCCTCTGCCTTTAAAAATACTCCCAGAGTTCTCAACAGCAAGATCTTTGATAGTTCCTTTATAGTAACCATGAATCTCTTCCACATCACACTTTCTTATCCCTCTAATGCCTTAAGATTCATACATGCTCAAGGGAAAACAAACCTCCTTACTTAGCAGAAAGTTGAAGTAGCAAGTACTGACTAGTTACTGTGTAACCTCTGTGTTTTAACATTGTATGTTTTCCTGTCAAAAACTCACTTCAAAGGGTTTGTGTAAACACAAGTTTTCTGGCCATTTTGCTACAGAATAGATTCTTCTTTTAAAAATTTGTTCTTTGATCAGATATTTAAGTGAGTTTCACTGTACTTAAATAATAATTTTAAAAAATAAATAAAATCTTGTTGGAAGGTCTACAAACAATTTCAGAAGAAGGAAAAAAATATTCCATCATTAACAAGAAAATATTGTGTAAACAAAATAACTTTGTCAAACACCTTAATCTACAGGGTTAACTAAATAAATTCTGTCAGATCCATAAAAACCTTTTACCATAGAAATTTTATTTTGTCAACAGCTCAAACCATTCTAAATATGCATTTTGACAAACATAATACAATCATTCTCTCTTTTGACAACTTGATTTTTGGTAGATCTGTGGTATGAGAATTAACTCTTTTTTTTCTGTCAAAGCTAGATTACCTAACAAGTATAGTTATGCAATTTTGTTTACTCATCAAATCAAAACATTAATGAAAAGCAATGTTTAAAGACAGGATATTTTTGAGTTGTGGAAAAAATTTTATCTTCATATCAATATCAATCATGATTTAAATGAATTTCTCTTAGTTCTCTGGCACATTATTCTATTCATATATATGAAGGTGCTCCAAATCACTTTTGATCAGAGAAATATAAATTAAGACAATTCTGAGATATCACTACACATTTCTCAGATTGGCTAAGATGATAGGAAAAGATAATAACAAATGGTGGAGGGGATTTTGGAAAACTGGGACACTGATACATTGTAGGTGGAACTGTCAGTGAATCCAACCATTCTGGATAACAATTTGTAACTAGTCTCAAAAAGTTATCAAACTGTGCATATATTCTTTGACCCAAAGTGTTTCTACTGGGCTTATATCCCAAAGAGAGCTTGAAGGATGCAAAGGGACCCCCACATGTGCAAAAATGTTTGTGGTAGTCCTTTTTATACTAGCTAGAAATTGGAAACTGGATGGATCCCCATTATTTGGAGGATGGCTGAATAAATTATGGTATATGAATGTTATGAAATAGTATTGTTCTGTAAGAAATGACCAGCTGGATGATTTCAGAGAGGCCTGGAGAGATTTTCATGAACTGATGTAAGTGAAATGAGCAGAACCAGGAGGTCATTATACATGGCAACAAAAAGACTATATGATGATCACTTCTGAATGTGGCTCTCTAACAATGAGATGATTCAAACCAGTTCCAATTGTTCAGTGATGAAGAGATCCATATATACCGAGAGAGGACTGTGGATCACAACATAGCATTTTCATTCTTTCTGTTGTTGTTTGCTTGCATTTTTTTTCTTTCTCAGTTTTTTTTTTCTTCTTGATCAGATTTTTCTTGTGCAGCAAGATAATTGTTTAACCATATATACATATATTGGATTTAACATATATTGCAACATATTTAATGGGTATTGGACTACCTGCCATCTAGGGGAGTGGTTAAAAGGAAGGGGGGGGAATTTTGGAACATAAGATTTTGCAAGAATCAATGTTGAAAAATTATGCTTTTTTAACAAAAAACTTTAATAAAAAAGATTGTGGAAAAAAACAATCAACAAGAAAAGAAGATACAGAATACCAAACATGAAAATAACTCTAAAAATTAAAATTGGACCAGGGGAAGGCAGTGAAACTAGGAGAGACCAAGAAATAACAAAAACAGATTATAAAGAATGAAAAAAAAATAGAAAAGAATGTGAATCATCTTATAATAAAAATGACAGATCTGGAGAAGAAACCAAGAAGAAAATTATAAAAATAATTGGATTGTTGGCAAGTTCTAATAAAAAAGGATCTTGATAAAATAATGGAAAAAATAATCCAAGTAAATTGCTCTGGAATGATAGTACATGAGGGGAAAGTAGAAATAGAAAAAAAAAAAAAAAAAACCACTAATCACCACCTCAATAAGATCCTTTGTGGAAAACACACATAGGAATGTTATTGCCAGAGTTTGAAACCTCCAGATCAAAGAGAAACTTTTACAAAAAACAAGGAAAAAACAATTCAAATATGCTGGAGCTACAATTTGAATTGTTCAGACTTATCAGCAGTCACAATAAAAGACTACAAGTCTTGGAATCATAACAATCTTAAGAACTAAGCCTGCAGCCAAAAATATCATATCCAGAAAAATTACATATAATTCTGAATGAGAAAAAAATGGAACATTCAATGAACTCTCAAATTTTCAAGACTTTCAACCAAACCTAAACGTAGTAGAAAATTTCACATATAAAGGCCAATATCAAAGATCTATTTCAAGAAATTCAACATGGACAAATTGATTATATTTTACATGGGAAATAAATACCATATATTTAAGATATCAACAATATCAATTAATCAATCAATAATAGCACAGCTCAAAAGAAAGACTGAGGGAAAGTTAAATTAAAAATAATAACCATGTTATATAAATGAGGAAGAATAGACACAGAGGCATGGGGGGGAGGAGTAGAAAAACCTACTCATATCAGGAATGGAGTAAGTAGGCAAAACTATATATATATACCATAAAGAGTACAGCACACTCCAAAATCTATAAAGAAATGGAGGTGGGGAGGGAAGAATAGGTGAACCAGAAAGAAAGCAAAGGGTGTGGGAGGAAATCAAAGGAGGGATCTATGGATAGGGAGAAGTTAAGTAATAGCATGGCATGTTAGGAGTAGAATTAAAGCAAAGTGTCAGCAGGGATTCAAAAGATATATGTGGGGAGAAGGGGTATATGTGTGTGAATATATCTACACATATATATATATATAAATATATATTTTTTCTTAACTATAGCCTGCTTGGGGCTACCAGCATGGGGAGAATGAAAGGAAGAAAAAAGAAAAATAAATGAAAGAGGAAATCAGCAGAGAACAATCAGCAAGGGAGTAAAGGAATGATGGACACTCATGAATATATATATATATATATATATATATATATTTTACTAAGAAAAAAATATATATGTATGTATGCATGCAAATCCCCCCTGATGTTCTACTGGTACTGGGCACATGAACATATTCTGTTCTGTTCTGTTTAATTTTGCTTTGTATTCCTTTTCTGTTTTATTCCTTTTTATTCTGTTTTTTAAATAAAATAAATCTAAAATAAAAACTAAATGATACTAACTTAAGTGTAACAAAGACTTGAAAGTGTTTAAATTACTCTAAATAAATGTTGAAGGTTTTGATTGGTTTCTTCAGGGTAGAGACAGTTTCATTTTCATCTTTGTATTCTTTCCCCCCTAGATCCTGGCAAATTGTAGGTACTTAAAAATGCTTTGTGAATTATTGTTTCATATCAATTCATTAAAAATGTCACAACTTGGATCTAACACACTACACCAAGGTAAATTCAAAATGGTATCATAATTTAGATATAAAGGTTGATACTATAAGCAAATTGAGAAAATAAGAATAGTCTACCTATAAAAACTGTGGAGAGAGAAGGAATTTATGTTCAAAGAAGAGTTAGAGAACATTATGAAATGCAAAACAAATAATTTTGATTACATTAAATTTAAAAAGTTTTGCACAAATAAAACTAATGCAGCTAAGATTAAAAGGGAAGCAGAAAGCTGGGAGGAGGAAATCTTTACAACCAATGTCTCTGATAATGGTCTCATTTCTGAAATGTGTAGAAAACCAAGTCAAATTTATAAGAATACAAGTTATTCTCCAATTAATAAATGGTCAGAGGATATGAACAAACAATTTTTAGATGAAGAATTTAAACCATTTTTAGTCATATGAAAAATGCTGTAATACAATCCATATTTATTAGAGAAATGCAGGAAAACCAGGACACTAATATATTGTGTAAAATGATCCAGGCATTCTTGAGAGGTATTTGTAAATATGTCCAAGGGGTTATAAAATTGCTCTTTGATACAGCAATGTCACAACTGAGTCTGTATCCCAAACAAATCATAAAAGAGAAGGAATGATCCACATGTGCAAGCCCTTTTTTAACAGCCCTTTTTTGTAGTGGCAAAGAAGTGAAAATTGGTTGAATGTTCAACAATTGGTTAATGGCTAAATAAGTTATAATATGTGAATGTAATGGAATATTATTGTTCTATAAGAAATGATGAGCAGACTAATTTTTTAAAAAAAGCCTGAAAAGACTCCCATGAACTGATGCTGACTTAAGCAAGCAAAATCAAGAAAAAAAATCGTACACAGTACCAACAAGATTATGTGATTATCAATTGTGATGGCTGATTCTCAACAATGCAGTAATGCAAGTCAATCCCAATAGCCTTGGGATGGAAAATGTCATCTGCATCCAGAGAAAGAACTATGGAGACTAAAAACATAGCTTTTAAACATGGAACAAAGCAGATTATTTTCACTTTTTAATTTTTTTTTTCTTTCTCATGTTTTTTCCCCTTTTGGTCTGATTTCTCTTGTACAACATGACAAATATGAAATTGTTATAAAAATTACATATTTAACTTATATCAGATTGCTAGCTGTCTCAGGGATTGGTGAGGTAAAGGAGGGAGGAAGAAAAAACTGGAACACAAAGTCTGACAAAAATTAATATTGAAAACTAGTTTTACATGGATTGAAAATTGTTTTAAAAGATTTCACAAGTTGGGCAATTTATCTATAAATTTATAAATATTCTTAGAGAGTTGGCTGAAACTTAATGTTTGCCTGTGGTCACATTCATATTACATGTCAGTGACAAGATTTTGAACTTAAAGTCTTTTTGTCCATCACACTATGTACCATGTAAAACAGCTTATAATGAACTTATAAATGCAACAAGTGTCTAGTTGTTTATTTTTACTTGAGGAAGATTAGATACTTGAAGATCCAGATATAATTTATCTAGAAAATAAAACAGGATAACATGTCATTTTTTTCCTCCATTTAACAATGGAATGCATTTAAAATTATTTCTGCTTAGGAGTTTGCTTCATGATAACTGCAATTAAATTCTATTCTCAGTTTCTCCAAGAATTGTGGCACGAATTACCCCCCTCATGAATCTGATTATAATAATAAAATACTGTTTCATTACTTCTCCAATGAACAAATTTATTTTTAAGAAATCATCAGTGTCAAAAGTTACATGCTAGGAAGAAATAAGGAGAATCATTTTTTTAACCCATAAACCTGCTTTTAGTTATTGAGATTTCATGTTGTTCTTTTCTCTTAAAGGAAAAGAATTAAATGACACAGAACAGGAAAAAAAAAAGTAATCATTTCATTAGCACTGGAGGAGATAATGGTATACCTTTTACTTAAACATAGATTGTACTATGTAATATTCTTCTTTGAAATGTAATGTTCTCTGGAAGCAGGTTTCTTGGAGGAAGGGGGGCTTCTGGAGGCAACCTTCCTTTCAGTTTAGTGTAATAATCACCTCAAATGCAGCCAGGAGTTAAAAGTCCAAATCCTTTATGGTCTCTTCCAAAATCTTATCTCCTTCATTTGGGACTCGGCTAGTTTTCTGGAGGCCTTCCGGATCTTGGTTGCAGTATTCTCCACCGGACAGCCTGCCACCACTTCTCTGTATTCGTTTTGCCAGACTGCCGTTTCTGGCTTGTGAATCTTCTCGACTGAATCCTGGCTTGTGAATCTTATATCTTATAGATGCTCTCTTAAAGGTGTGAATCTTGTGGAATTGTAGTAAGTACTAAGTACATCTAGAGAACTGTTAAGAACCCTGCTAAACAACCATTGTCTCTATCAATTCCACTGACTTAGCACCTTGTAAGAATTCAAACAATACTATTTAGATCTTTCAGAGAGATAGTGATCATAGCCATATTCCTAAGCCAGAAAAGTCATGGAGAACCTATTTCAAAGGGTATTTGTATGCATCTACAAATCATCTCTTTGATTCAATGAAATTCATGAAGAAAAATGAATTCTTTTGGAAAATCAGCAAGTTTACTTTGTCCACTCAGTGCTCTGCCATGGGCCTGGTCCATGTTTAATTATTTAAAGAATTACTGTGGAGTTTCTGTAGATTATATTTTATATTCCATAATATCTTCTTGTGAACTTTAGTTTGCTTCTACCCTGATTACTCTCTATAGGAAAAGCCTAATATATATGACTCTTGGACAATAATATCCCAGAAAATTAATAATATATAATGTAATAATATTTATAATTATTAATGTAATATTAATATAATAATTGTTATATTAATAACAATAATATCCCAGAAAGCAGCCTGAAAAACTTTAATATTATTGCATACTAGTTTAGAGAGTATGTAAATCCTGGCTCTCAGATCAATAAATGGAACTGCCTTGACAATTTCCACCTGGATCATGCATATTAAATTCATAACCACATTGTCCACATTAATTGGAGCTGGACTCCAACACAAGAACTTCAAGTGAATTAATTTTAAAAATATGCAAATTAAAGTGTACCAGACCTAAAACTATAGTATAAAGCAGCTGTCATCAAAACCATTTGATACTGGGGCAGCTAGTTGGTGCAGTGGATAAAGTACTAGCCCTGAAATCAGGAGAACCTGAGTTCATATCTGGTCTTAGACAGATTTCCAAGTTATGTGACCCTAGGCAAGCCATTTAACCCCAATTGCCTCAGGGGGGAAAAGCATTTGATACTATTAATAAAGTAGTTGATCAGTGGGATAATTTAGTTTCACAAGACACAATAGTCAATGACTATGGTATTCTAGTGTTTGACAAACCGAAAGATCCCATCTTCTGGGATAAGAACTCAATATTTGACAAAAATTGCTAGGAAAAACTGGAAACTAGTGTGGCAGAAACTAGGCATTGACCCACACCTAACACTCTACGTCTACTCTATAAGGTTGAAATGAGTTCAAGATTTAGACAAAAAGAGTCATATTATAAACAAATTAGAAGAAAAAAGGATAGAGTACCTTTCAGATCTACAAAGAAGGAAGGAATTTTATGGCCAAAGGAAAACTGGAATACATTATTGAATGCAAAACAGATAGTTTTGATTATATTAAATTAAAACATTTTTGTATAAACAAAACTAATGCAGACAAGATTAGAAGGAAAGCAAAAATATTTATATTTAATGGTTCTAATAAAAGCCTCATTTCTAAAATATATAGAGAATTGATTCAAATTTATAAGAATTCAAGCCATTCTCCAAGTGATAGTCAAAGAATATGAACAGACAAGTTTCAAATGAAATTAAAACCATTTCTAGTTATATGAAAAAGCACTCAAATCACTATTGAGTAGAGAAATGCAAATTAAGACAAATCTGAGGTAATACTACATACCTCTCAGATTAGTTAAGATGGCAAGAAAAGATAATGATAAATGTTGGAGGCGATGTAGGAAAACTGAGATATTAATACATTGTTGGTGGGCTTGTGAACTGATTTAACCATTCTAGAGAGTAATTTGGAACTATGCCCAAAGGGCTCTCAAACTGCTTACTCTTTGATCCAGCAGTGACTCTACTGGGTTTGTATCCCAAAAAAAGTCATAAAGGACAGAAAGGGACCCAAATGTGCAAAAAAAAAAAAAATGTTTGTGGCAGCCTTTTTATAGTGGCAAGAAACTGGAAACTGAGTGGAGCATGACTAAATAAGCTATGGTATATGAACATCATGGAATATTATTGTTCTATAAGAAGCAACCAGCAAGATGATTTCAGAAAGGCCTGGAGAGACTTATATGAACTGATGCTAAATTAAGTGAGCAGAACCAGGAGATTATTTTACACAGCAACAGCAAGATTATACAATGATCAATTCTGATGGACGGGGCTCATTTCAACAATAAAATGATTCAGGCCAATTCAATGGTTTTGTGATGAAGACAGCCATATGCACCCAGAGAGAAGACTGTGAGAACTGAGTGTGGATCACAATACAAATTTTCTTTTTGTTATTGTTTGCTTGCATTTTATTTTCTTTGACATTTTTTTCTTTTTTTGACCTGATTTTTCTTTTGCAGCATAGTAATTGTGGAACTGTGTATAGAATTACATATGTTTAACATATTGTTAACATATATTAACATATTGTTAATTTGTTAACATTGTTAATATATATTAGTTGCCATCTAGGGGAGGGAATGGGGGGAAGGGAAGGAAAAAATTTGGAATACAAGGTTTTGCAAAGATGAATGTTGAAAATTATCTATACATGTGTTTTGAAAATAAAAGTCTTTAATAAAAAAAAAATACAAATAAGATTCAGGACAAGGAATCTCCAAGGATATCCAAAATATTAAATGTACCAGAATGCTTGTCCTCTAAGGATACCTTCTGTCTTTTCAATATATATATATACCAAGCAATAAACTGATTTTACCCATGAGGAAACTGAACCTCAGAGATGTTAATAACTTCCCCAAGACCATATAGCTAAAAAGTATTTGAGATAAGAGTTTAGCATACTTCTTTCTGCCTCCAAATCTAATGTTTTATCCCTAGGTTTATTTTTATCCCTATATATACCCTATGCCTGGGTATTTATTTATATGTTTATATGCTGTATCCCATTTCCTTCCCTTTAGAATGTAGGCACTGCATCATTTTTATCTTTTTTATCCCCAACACTTAGCACATTGACTGACACATAGTAAGTACTTAATAAATATTTGTTGCTTCATAGATATTGGATGATTGGATGCATGGATGTATGAGTGAAGATGGGTGGATGTATATACAAGCTGTCATTTTCATCGATGGAAACAACTAATGAAAAATTCTTTAAAAAGGTCACTTCTATCAAGCCATTCTCCAATTGAAAAATGGTCAAAGGATATGAACAGACAATTCTCAGATGAAGAAATTGAAACTATTTCTAGTCATATGAAAAGATGCTCCAAGTCATTATTAATCGAAAATACAAATTAAGACAACTCTAAGATACCACTAAACACCTGTCAGATTGGCTAAGATGACAGGAAAAAATATGATTGTTGGAGGGGATGGGAAAACTGGGACATTGATGCATTGTTGGTGAATTGTGAACAGGTCCAACCATTTTGGAATGTTGGAACATCTCAAAAATTATCAAACTTGCATACCCTTTGATCCAGCAGTGTTACTACTGGGATTATATCCCAAAGAGATTATAAAGAAGGAAAGGGACCTGTATTGCAGAATTTTTTGGCAGCCCTTTTGTGTGGCTAGAAACTGGAAACTGAATGGATTCCATCAGTTGGAGAATAGCTGAATAAATTGTGGTATATGAATAATGGAATATTACTGTTCTGGAAAACCAACAGGATGATTTCAAGAAGGCCTGGAGAACTTACACGAACTGATGCTGAGTGAAAGGCAGGACCAGAGATCATTATATACTTCAACAACAATACTGTGATGACCAGTTCCGTGGATCAGGCCATTCCCTCAGCAACGGACAACCAAATTTTCTAATGGGCAAATGAACTAGTATATCGAAAAATAACTCTGGGAATGACTAAAAACCATTAATTAAATTCCCAATCCCTTATTTATCACACATCATTTTGATTTTTCCGCTAATTTACAATAATTCAGTCTGATTCTTTTTGTACGAAAATAATTTTTGTCATGTATACTTTTGTGTATCTAATTATATTTTAATATATTTAACATCTAGTCATCCTGCCATCTAGGGGAGGGTGGGGAGAAGAGGTGAAAAATTGGAACAAGAGGTTTGGCAATTGTTAATGCTGTAAAGTTACCCATGTATAAATCCTGTAAATAAAAGGCTATTAAAAAAAAGGTCACTTCAAGCATTTTATAACATTATGTTACTAAAGATTTTAGTTCAGGAAAGATGGAGAAAGCTTAGAAATGTGTTTTTTTTTGTTTTCAAAACAATTTTTTCTAATCTAATTAAATTTGTAATTCATAAATAGAAAAAGGCTAGTTTTCAATAAAATTTTGCACAGAGAATGAAATTATGACCTGTTATACATATTATTTGTGTGATTTAGCAGAATCAAAGTGTCAGACCTTGGATATGCTATAGGTGATTTCTTTTAAGCTCAAACAAAACTTATATAAGAGCTTTGGGTGCCTAGCAGGGTACATTTAATTAATTAGTCACCCATAATATATATATGTATACATAATTATCTATATATTTGGACATATCCTGATACATCTAAATATTATGAACATTTCAAAACATACAAAAACAGATATTTAAAAGGATAAAATAGAGGCAAAATAAGAAATATATTAAAATAATTTTCATCTTAGTAAATTACAAAATTCTATTTTCATTAAGATAGTATTGCTAGTATTAATTGTTGTAATTAATTGATAGTATTAATAATGGTATCAATAATTAATAACTCTATTATATATATATATATATATTAATACTTTGATGTAATGAACTTGATTGAATACTCACCATTATTTCTGAAAATATATTCTTAAAGCTTATATGGAAATCAAAATATCTGAGTTTAATGTCTGCCATAGATTAAAATGGCACCTCTCAATGATATAAATATAAAGATAGAAGTAATATAGTAGAAATAACTCTAACTCTGGACTCAGGGGACCTGAATTTCCATACTGATTGATTCTTACAAGATATGTGGTGTTTGAAAGATTATTTTACTTCCTTGTGACTCAGTTTCCTCATCTGCAAAAAATAAAAGGATAATACTAGATGGTATTTGAAGTTCCCTACATCTTTAAATTTTTGGAAAGCATCACTGGTTGTCCTTACTAAATAATGATACTTTTCATTAAAATGCTCAAGGTAAATTGCTGTCCATATGTTGTTATTGCAAACTAATCAGTGGATACTTTATTTATTTTTTTTTAACAAATGGGTCCAAATTCCACTGAAGCTTTTTGCTTTTAAATAATTAGAAAATTCTACTTCAAGATTTTGTTTATTGTCCCCAATAGGTACAGATGTGAATTTTATAAGGGATACTTATGTAATTTTCAGCAACAAAAACAATTTAAATGTCTTCATAATGGTGATGATTTCAAACAATCATCATTAATTAATTATATCTCAAAATACAATATATGCTTGACGACATTCATAATTTTTGTTAGTGGATGTAAATTTATATTTGAAATAATTCTCAATAATTCCACACTTTTGTCCAATTTCTTGTCATACCTGATAATACAACTGTTATTTATCATGTTATCATACAGCTATTAATGTTTTTTGTTGTTTGTCCTTCATTCTAGAAGAGGACCATGACATCAGGGAGATGATGCTATGACATGCAAATGAATTGGATTTAAGTCAAGAATGACTGCAAGGTTACCCTGCCTCACTTTCCTATTCAAAGCCATCCGGGTCCAGTGCAAACTTGTATTAGAAGATATATCACCTCTGCCATTTACTTATTCCATTGTCCTCATTTTAAGTCAATTCCTCATTTTAAGTCAATTGACCATTTTATGATGATGAGCTTAGTTAAAAGTTTTTTATTTGTTCGGTCATTTTAGTCACATCCAACTCTTCATGACCACATTTTGTGTTATCTTGACAAAGATACAGAAGTGGTTTGCCATTTTCTTTTCCAGCTCATTTTACAGTTGAGGAAACTAAGACAAAAAAGATTGAGTGACTTCCACAGGGTCAAAAAAGTTAGCAAATGTCTAAGGCCAAATTTGAATTCAGATCCTTATGCCTCCAGGTCTGCATGATTTAGCTATTTGTTTATTTATATATATCTTTATATAATTTTATAAATATTACACCAATAGTATATAATTATAAAATTATTGATATTTAATTTGGATTGTAGATTATTAAATATGCATTGAATATGGATATAAATATAATTCTAATATATTAGGATAATATGTAATGTTACTGTGTTATTATTATTATTGATGGTATTTTTGCTTTTTGCCAAAAGATTCTATTTCATTGGTTCCTATTGATCTCACCAAGAATTTATTGTAGAAAATGTGAAAATCATGTTACAAATGTTACAAAAATGTCACAAATCATGCTCAGGTCTTAGTGTTCACAGATGTGAGTGAGTACAAGTGATCCCAGATCCTATAAAAGGAGTGAATATAAAAATGCATATTTGACTATGAAAACCTTGATCTAATCCCAAGGAAAAATCATGGAACTTAGGCTAACCAGGAAGTAATCTCTTCTAAGAAAACTCAAAATGGTTTCACAGAGAGTTGGGCATGACTGAAATGACTCAACAATAATTCTAAATAATAGCTATATAATCATATAATGATTTGTGCATAATAATTTAATAAGATTTTTATTTATGTTACAATTTAATGTTTGCAAGCACTTTACACAAATCATCTCATTTAATCTTGTTAACAACCCTTGAAAGCAGTTGCTATTATCCCCAATTTTTAGATAAGGAAACTGAGGTTTTATGGAGGAAATGATTTTCCAAGGGCCACACAACTAATACATGACTACAGAAAGATTTGCCTTTCTAAGTTCTAACTCTAAACCCAATAATCAATCTACTGTGACAACTAGTACAGTGTTTTCAGTGCTGTGTAATTCATGCTAATTCCCTTCACTTCTATTTGCCTCAATTTCCTGATTGCAAAATTAGAGTTATGAGGATTAAGTGATATAATAATTATAAAGAACCTAACACAGCGACTAGTGCATAATAGGTGCTATACAGATACTATGTAAATGTTTATCAATGTCATTATTATATCAAACAAGCAGCACTTCTTATTGAATAAAAAGGCATAGTTTAGGAGTTTGGGCATTTATAAATGGCATAGTCTAGGACAAGTCCCTATCTCCCTAAATATGGATTCCCTCATGTGAAAAAAATGGCAATACCACCCATACAAGAGATTAGTTGTGAGGAAAGTAAATAATTCAATATCCAATTATCCCAATACTCCAATGGCAAGAGGAGCTGATTGATATGGTTATTTTCTTCATTACTGAAGATCACAATCCATATGCGTAAAAATGTACTAGATCTTTCTAAGATGGCAAGTAATGAGAAATAAGGAGTTGACCATCAGTTAGGGAATGGAGAAAAAAATATGATATGTGAATTGAATGTAATATTATTGAGCCATAAGAAATGGTGTAGGGATGGTTTCAGAAAAATCTAGAAAGAGTTTTATTAGTTGCTACATTGTAAAGCAAACAGAAACTAGAGGAAGGTAACACTGTTAACAACAACAACTCTGGAAATCTTGACTGCTGATCAATTACTCACTATCATTGTGAGGATTTATGATGAAACATGCTACCCATATTCTGACATCAAGGTAAATAGAATCATGGTACAGAATCAGACATGCATTTTTGGACATGAAAAACAATTTGTTTTTTCTTGAATATGTATATTTTAATTTTTTTCCAGTTTGGGTGATGTAAGAGGGAGAGAAAATAAATGAATGTTAAATTTTAAATATGGGTGTTTATGTGTACATGTACATATATTTGTGTGTATATACATATACATATATATATATAATAAGAAAAAGATATTTAGTGGATTTCTCAGCTTTCTCAAGATAACTCCATGATTTAACTTATTTAATTTGCCATTATACTATAACATATTTGCCATTGCCCAATTAATGTGCATCTACTTAATTTCCAATTCCTCCTTGGACAATTCTCTAATAAAATGTTATAAATAGCATTCTACGGTCACTGGGATCAATTCACACATTTTTGACTTATTGATTAATATATTTAACATAGGCTTATGAAAAATAGAGGATATTATTTTATTTCCTCATAAAATTTGAAATGCATTGAGTTTCAAAATGTATAAACTGTTAAAGAATTCATTTTACCTGGTTTATTTTACATAAATATAAGTGAAAACTTTCATTTAAGACAATATATATCTTACATTTAAAAAGTTAATACCTACTAAAGAATTATTGACAAAAAGATTTTAAATATTTTGCTTGACATTTTTCTTGTAAAGTTATCAATATAATTCAATGAGTGTAAAAAAAAATAAGAAACCTATCCACTGCTTTATCATCTATCATTCTCTACTTATGAATACCAGTCTTTTTCTGGTAGATTGTAAAAAGGCTAACTCTTTCCATGCCTTCCAGTCACCTGTCTAACTCTGAATTCGTTTTGTCCTTCGCTTTCATTTCATCCTAGTAGATATTAAAAATTTAAAACAAAGGTGGGTAATAGCCAATTCTATAATTCATGAGATGTTGTGGGGATTAGTTTACCTTTGAACTGAAAGATAGATTGCTAAAGAAAAATCTAATATTTTTACAGAAATACTCTTTTCTTATTTATTCATAAAAATGACCCTGAGACACCAAGGGTAAATTGTTTCATCTGCTATTTACAGAGGCAGGGAAGTACCAGATAAATGAGGTGTTACTATATTAACATTATTGACAGAGCTTTTAAAAAGCTTCCTATTGATTTTAGAGAATAAAGATATATAAGTGGGTTGGGGAAGCTATATAATATGTTTCAGAGGTTGAATTGAAGGATACCTCTGGGGAGCATACATGCAATTGGTCTGTTAGGACCAATGAAGGGAATATGTACACAGAGCTCTTTGGGAGAGTTCCAACAATTCCCAGATATGCTTATGTAAGGCTGAAATTAGAAGGAAGCTTATATATCATCAAATCCATAGAGATCAACTAAGCACTCTCTTTTTCAGATGAAGAAATTAAGACCTAAAGAAGTTTAACTTATTTGTCCAAGGTCATTCAACTAGTGGAAAAATCATGACTACTCAAGATTTTCCTGATTCCCAATCTAATGTTCTTCCAATTAGACAGCATTGTCATGTTGATTTCATTCTATTCATGAGCATTTAACTTACTGCATAACATTTACTGCACATATATCATTGTGCTAATTATTGGAGATACAAAAATAAAAACAAAAGAGTCCCTTTCCTCAAGAATATTCCATTTTATAAGTATATTTATAAGTATATAGATTAAAAGTGAATACAAAATAAGTAACATTAGGAGAGGTGGAGGAATACTATCCATTAGGAAACAGTAAAAGTTTCTAAGTTGAAATTTCAAACAAGATAACAATTTCCAAAGATGGAGGTGATAGAAGAGGAACAAAGATAAACATTCTTTGTAAGGAATATAGGTAGGAAATGGAAAAGCATGTTTACAAAATGAAAAATAGGAAAATTAGACTGAAACATGGATTGTCTGAGGGAATGCTAACTGACACAAATCAAAAAGGGTGAAGCCAGATTGTGAAATAAGGGTTTCATAGATTTGATTAGGCACCTCAGAGACTATAAAGCCCAACTTTCTCCATTTGTGTTTTATCCTAGAGGTATTACAAGTTAACAAAGCTTCTTGAATAGGATGATAATATGCTTTGGGAAGATTATTTTTGCAGCTAAGTAGAATGCAAAATAAGAAAGAATAGATTTGATAATGGGAAACTAATCAGAAGGCAGTTGCAATATCCAAGTGAAAACTGATGAATACTTAACCATAGGTGATGTCTATGTGAGCAGGGGCTGGGGAAAGAAATAAACATGATATATTTGTGAAAGTTGAATCAGTAAGACTGAACAACTTTGAGGATATGAGAAGTCAGGGAAAGAAAAGAATTGAGGATGAGTTTGAGAGCAGGAGTCTGGATGACCAGAAGCATTTCCCCTTCCTCCCCACAAGGGATACTTAGAGCTAGAAGGGTAGTAGGTCTAGGGAAATTTTTTTAAAAATCTTTTGAATGATGTCAATTCATTGGAACATGATTTTTATGGAGTCTCTAATGGAGAGTGTATGAATTTGGGAACTATCTGTTTTATCATTGTTATTATTTTATCATTATTTAAATAAGCCCAAGGGATCTGGTAATTTCACTGAGAGTAAGCATAAAAATAAAACAGAAGAGAATTAAGGACAGAGTCTTCATATTCACCTATAATAGCAGAATATGAATGATGATCCAGTGAGAAGGCCTAAGAAGGATCATTCAGAAGAATGAGTAAAAACCAAGAGAAAAAAGTATCATTTAAAACCCAGGGATAAGAGATAAAATGATTTTTTGAGAGAAGATTTAGGAGCTATAGAATTGTTGTAATAAGAGTGTGTTCCTTTCATCATGGTGAAGAGTAAACTGTAAACAATTTTGGGAACAACTTAAATTTCGAATTTAAGTGCAGGTTGAATGAAAAAAAAAACTGATTAAATAAGAGAAATAAAGACAGAGTCAGGGATGAAGATGAAGTGATGAAGAGAGAAAGAAAGAGAGAGAGAGAGAGAGAGAGAGAGAGAGAGAGAGAGAGAGAGAGAAATAGCACAAAAGAAAAAGACAGAGACAAAGAAACAGAAGAAAAAAGAATGATCAGTTTGGTGAATTCAAAGAAGACATGAGATGGCTATGATCAAGGACAAAAGCAGGGAGGTGGAGTTTAGCCAAAATAAAGGTGATCTTTTTGTCAGAGTGGAGTAAAAAAGGAGAGACTAGAGGATTGTTTTTAAAAGCTTTGAAATATAGAAATGAGAAGTTCATGGATGGAATATGACAAGACATAAGTAGCAATAAGAAAAGATTAAGTATAGGATCAAGACATTGAAGGGAAAAATAACTGAGGTCAGAATAGGGGTGATGGATTGGGACAGCAAAGAGGGGTGAAGTGATTGAAAGAGCAATTTTAGGGAGAGTGAGATAGAGATATTAAAAGATAAACTGTAATTGGAGAGGAGAATATATGAATTCTCTATCAAGTAGGTTAAACAATAATAAGCAATGAGGAAATCCAACTTGAATGTGGCTGAGTTGGAAGAAAGCATTTCTGAAAGATTTATCAGTGAAAAGGATCGTGGGCAAAAATTAGCATCTGATAGAATAGATTTAATAGACCACGAATAATTGTCAGAGATGGCAGAAAGTCAGTGGAATAACCCGGTGGTCCAACTGGTTCAAATAAAGATGGCAATACGAAACAATACATTATCATTTTTGGTGTCCACAAATTAATATTCATGTCATATTGAGTGAGAATATATGATGAGTGGATGAATGATTGAATGAATTATGGTAAGAATGAATGAAAGCATTCCTTCATTTATTAACTTGTTAAACATGAGCAAGTCAATCTATTTGATAAATAATGTTTTATCTATAAATGGAGATGATAATAATTGTAGAAGTATATAATCAGTATAAACATCCATGTCTTTAAAGTGTTATGTAACATCAGTTATATTATCATTATCATTTTATTTTGTTAGTTTAAAAGACTATGATCCCTGACAAATTGTATCTGGATACAAATGTATCCAATTACACTTTAATATGCCCCAAACTGGCCATTTAGTTAACGTCTGGTAGAAAGTCAACAGATTTAGACAACACTCAGAATGACATGCACATTGTATTTTGCTGTGGAATTAAAATGAGCTTTTATCTGCATATTTGTCTTCAAAATAGGTATCCCCATTATTACTTTATCAGAGGTAAGTAGATGAATTGCAATAAAATGTTGGACCTAGAATTCAGGAAAAAAAGTGAATTAAAATCTGGCTTCACATTCTTAGTAGCTGTATAATTCTGGACAATTTATTTAAACCTTTGCCTGACTCAGTTTCCTTAACTATAAAAAGGGGGGAATATAGCTGCAATGGTCCAGATCATTGAGAGGATTGAGTGAGGTAATACTTTGAAAATACTTAGCACAGTGTCTGGCACATAGGAGGTACTTAATTTTTTTCTCTTCCTGCCTTACTGTTGACATAATTTTAAGCAGTCAGTAATTCCTTGATCTGTCATTGAAGGATAGGCTAACAGAAAATTCAGCTTTGTTAAACATTATGACAAACCTATTTTATCTCTCACAAGATTTAAATGGTATCAGTGGAATTCCTGTACACATTTCAAAATGTCTTCATCTACAAATAATCAGAGCCAACATGTCTGAACACTAGCTTTCAGATCATTTTTCTTCAAAAAATTAAAGATGCAGCTTCATTTAATATAGAATTGTCAATGATAATGAAACTTCATTAATGAATGATTCTGATAAAATATGCATCATATCTCTTCCCAAGAGGGAAAAAGTGTATGGGTAATACTTAACACTTCTTTTAGCTGGTAATTTAAGCCAACTTCAGCAAACGCTCATAATTCCTCTGATATGTTCTTCATCTGAGGCTCTCATTAGCTTTTTTGTTCCTAGATATTGGATCCAGTCTAATTTTCAAGCTGAAAAATTCTTCAAATTTTTCTTCCATCCTCTGATATTATTTTCCAAAATTGGAAATATGTTCCTTAAATGAAACAAGTGTTATTCCATTATCAATTGATCAATCAAGCAAACAGAATTTATCATGTTCTAGGGTACTATCCCTAGCTATGAGCATAAACAAAAAAGCAAAACCAGCCTCTGCTTTCAAGGAGTTTGCTTTCTATTAAAGGAAACGATCTGCAAATAATTAAATGCATATAAGAAAATGAGAAGAAGAAAGGTATCTATTGGGGAAAGTTCTAGCATTTTGAGAAGTAGGGAAAGATCTGAAAAAAGTAGTATTGAAATTTAACATTGAAGGAATCCTGGAATTATAAGAAGCAAAGAGATAAGATATTCCAGGCATGGGAGACATCAAATACAAAAGACAGATGTAGAAGACAGAAGACCATGACATAGGAATAGCAAATAGACCAGCATAGTTGAACTACAAAGTAATAATAGATAATATAAAATGTAAGAATCACTTTGGTAACCAAGTGGAGAATGAATTAGAATGGGGATAAAGGAAGAACATTTAGCAGCATACTACAGTAGTCAAGGTGAGAGAAGACGAACTTATAAATAGAGATAACTATTTGAATATAGAGAATGAGTTGAATATGAGAAATCTAGAATGAAAACAAGATTTGGCAATTGATTGGATATATGTGGTTAATACAAGTAAGGAAACTAAAACAATATCTACATTGTGAACCATGGTGATGGATATGACAGTGGTTTCCTCAACAGTAATAGGGAAGTTTGGGAGGTGGAATATTTTTAGAGAAAAAAAACTGTTTTACTTCAATTGATCTTAAGATAGGAGTGTATAGAAAAAAGATATTAAAGAAAATGCACCTCTATTTCCAGTGCTTTCTTCTCCATAAATAACAGATATAGTCATTGCAAATACTAGCAGATCATAATAGATCACTGAGGGTCCTTCAGTCAAAAAAAAAAAAAAAACAAAATTTCAACAACACATTTTAGCACCAGGACTTATAGGAGGGAAATTGTAGAAGAGTTCAGAAATTAATTTTCCCTCAAGAAGAATTTTTGATAATTTTCTGAAATGAAAAAAGGAATCTTCTTTTTTTTAGCCTAGATGGATATTAGTTGTAATAGGATGATTGTTCTGGGAGGGGAACATTATGCTACCAAAGTAAGAATGTTTATGTGCACTGATGTGATACTTATATATGGAGAAAGAAATTTATATAGTCACATGTATACACTGAACTGAAAAAATGAGAAAAGATATATAGGTAGGGTGATTAATCAATTAATTGCACTCCCTTAAAGGTAAAAATATACTCAGCCAATTTTGTGGATCATAGTAAGTATGGATTAGTCCTTCATATAGCAATAACTGCACAAGAATGCTATTTAAACAATAAGCTTACAATATACCACAAATTACTTTTAAATTATTAATTGAATTAAATAGGAATGTATTCCAATAGTTGCTGTGATAGTGGCAATCCAACATACCCCTGAGGAGAAAAGGTAATATTGAGCAGCAACTTCTAAAGCTACAGGCATCTCAGAGCAGAAGGCCCAAGGAAGTTCTGAGAAAAGATTGACTTTCTTCCTTATTTTTCCTTCTTGTTTTTTTTTTCTCTCCACATACAATGACAATAATAACTAATAGTTATCAGTTATATAACTTATAAAAATTTGCAAAGAACTTTACATGTTATATCTTTTGGTCTTTTCAATAAACATATGATGTTAATGACATTCTTAGTTCCATTTTCCATGAGGAAATTAAGGTTGATAGAGCTCAGGGACACTTATTAGCTTAAACAGCTACTAGATGTGTAAAGTAGGATATAGACTGTCCTAAATCCAGATATAGCATTATATTCATCTTGCAACCAACATTCCTGGGAAATATAATCTTCTGTTTTGTTACCCAACTATTTACAGTAAATTGAATTTTGTCTTAACCACAAAGAAGCTGGGAGTTAATTAGAGATAGATATAAGTATTATGCTAGGCAGTAAGTTCCATATCTATCTAATATTGGGAATTTTCCCAACTGAGGATTGGAATTGAGGGTAACTAAACTCCCTAAAACTAGAGGAGGCAATATTATCAACTTTAGAAACCACTTTATCTTTTCTGAAACTTAAAATAAACTAATTACTGTAATAATGTTATAAAAGGGGGGAATAGAAAAAAATGAATGGAAAATATGAAAACAGAGTGAGAAGAAAAGGAAGAAAATAAAAGCAAGAACTAGGTTTCCTCATTGAAATTTTTGTCTATCATCTCCAAATTTACCCAAACACAACTGTCAAGATCTTCTGGCCTAATACTAATCAGAAGCAGAGTGGAAAAAAAATGTATAGCAGAGTTAATAACATTCAGTGACATATGCCTTTAATTCCCCACAATTCCTTAACATAATATAATATCCTATTTAAGAATGGAAAATGTTTAGAAAGTGACTCTAGTGCATATTTCTTTAATAAGTTTATTTGCAAGGATGATAGCTTTCTTTTTCTTCAAATATTCTAATTTTCTGAATTTAAATATGCATAAAAGTGTCTAGATCCTTACATACTTTGCTTGCTTTATATAAATTATAAACTGTTATCTCTTTCACCATAATTTTTGTCATAACCTTGGCTCAGCATATTTTAAGAAATTGTGCCTGTATTTGAGGGGGCAGAGTTAACATGGTGGATTGAAGCCAGGAAGTTGCTTGGATTTTTCCAGTTTTCCTCAAAAACCGTATCAAACCAAGTTTATGAAGAGATGAAACAAAACCACTATCTAGGTCAAGATTGAAAGGACTTGAAGAATGGTCACTGTCACTGGGGTAAAAAGGTGTTTAGCCCAGCTCAGACACTGTCTGGGAAATCCAGTTAGTGGGCCTTAATCACAGCATATCAGCATCTTGAATCCTTGATCCTGGATCACTAGCAGAGCAGTGGGGAAGCCTCAAGTTCCAGCACAGAAAGCAAGTTATTACCCCTTTCCTGGAGAGGGAGGGTAGGGTTATTCCTTGCTGTGAGCAAGATACAAAATGCAAAGGGATCTATGATCAAAGTCAAGTTTAAAATGGCACAGAAGCATGGGACAAAGCTCCCTGTGCCCCAGGAGCAAAGTTCAACATTAAAGGTCACAAAATAGGAAAAAAGAAAGAAAAAGAGAAAATAAGCAATAAAGAGAAAAGTACCTTAACCATGGAAAGCTACTATAGTGACAGGGAACACCAAGAAACCAACTCAGAAGAGGACACAATGCCCACATGGGAAATCACAAAGAGTGATATGAATTGGTCCCCAAGTCAAAGAGGCTTCTTGGAAATACTCATAAAGGATTTTAAATGGCAAATCAAAGAGATAGAAGAAAAATTGGGAAAAGAAATGAGAGACATGAAAGAGAGAATCAACAGCTTGGAAAAGGAAGATCAAAAATGGACTGAAGAAAACAATTCCTTTAAAAAGATCATTGGCCAAATGCAAAAAAAAATTCCACTGAAGAAAATATCTTGCAAAGTAAAATTAATCAAATGGAAAGAGAACTACAAAAACTAACTGAAGAAAATCATACATTAAAAATGAGAATTGGACAAATGTAAGCTAATGACTTTATGAGATATTAAGAATAAGCCAAACAGATTAAACAGGATGAAAAAAATGAAAGAAAATGTAAAATATCTCATTGGAAAAATAGCTATCCTGGAAAATAGATCCAGGACAGAGAATTTTTAAATTACTGGTTTACATGAAGTCCACAACAATAACAACAAGGAGAGCCTGAATTACATTCTTCAAGAGATCATCAATGAAAACTGCCCTGACATACTAGAACCAGAGGGCAAAGTAGTCATTGAAAGAATTCATCTATCCAGAAAAAAACATCTCACAAGGTAAATCCCAAAGAATATTGTTGCAAAACTCAAGAAGTATAATCTCAAGGAAAAAATACTGCAAGATGCCAGGAAAAATAAATGTAAATATTAAAGAGTTATAGTCAAAATTATTTATGGTCTAGCAACTTCTACAAAACAGGATCAGAAGTTTTGGAATACCGTATTCCAGAAAGCAAAACAACTGGGATTACAACCTAGAATCAACTACCCAGTGAGATTGAGCATCATCTTTCAGGGGAGAAGATGGAGTCTCAATGAGGTAAGGGACTTTCAAATATTTCAATTGAAAAGACCAGACTAAATGGAAAATTTGATCTTCAAAAGCAGTCCTCAAGAGAAGCATAGAAAATATACAGGAAAGAAAGAAGAAACATATTATTTAAAGGTTAAACTGTACATCCCTAGAAGAGGAAATTATGCTTGTAACTTGAAAAAAAATGTTATCTTCTATTAGTAAAGTTAGAGGGGCATACGTAGACAGAGCATGACTAATGTGATTATATTCAAGAAAAAGACATTAAGGGGGGAAAGGATTGTAGTGGGAGAAGAGTAAAGGGGAGGTAAATTGGAACAACTTTCATCACATAAAGAGGTACAAAGAAACTATTTTTAAAAATAGAAAGAAAGAAAGAAGGGAGAGAGACTCAGTCTGAAGTTTAATCTCATCAGTTTAAGTTCAAAGAAGGAATAACATTTACTCAGTTGAATATAGAACTTAATCTTACCCTATAAGGAAATAGGAGGAGAAAAGGGAAAGAAAAGAAAAGGACTGAAAAGAATGGAGTCCAGGAACACTAGGAAAAAGGGGTAAGAAAAGAGAGAGGTGATAGAAGAGAGGGATGATTGAGGATGGGATAAATTAGAAACAAAACACTACTAAGGAGGTAAGAGGGAACAAAAATATATACAGGGGAGAAAATAGGATAGAAGGAAATACATAACTGGTAATCATAACTGAAGTTAATGGTATGAACTCTCATAAAATGGAAGGAAATAGCAGAATGGATTAAAAACTAGATTCCTACAATGTGTTATTTATAATAAATACATTTGAAACAAAGAGATACATACAGATAAGAATAAGAGGGTAGAGAAGAATTTATTATGCTTCAGCCAAAGCAAAAAAAAAAAGTAATTATCATCTCAGATAAAGCAAAAGCAAAAATACATCTAATTAAATGAGTTAAGAGAGGAAACTATATCACGTTAAAGGATATCATACACAATGAAGTGGTATTGATACTAAATGTACATGAACCAAGTGCTATGGTACTTAATTACAGGAAGTCAGAATTCCTGGAAGAACTAGATAGCAATATATAGATAGCAATATATCCTAGTGGGATACTCAATCTCCCTCTCACAGAATTAGATAAATCTAATCACAGAATAAACAAGAAAGAAATTAGAAGCTAAAATAGAAAGAAAGTTCAATAGAATATTAGAAAAACTAGACATGATAGACCTCTGGAGAAAATTGGATAGGGATATAAAGGAGTACACTTTTTCCCAGCAGTATATGGCATCTACGCCATGTGTTAGAAAATAAAATCTACCTCAAATGTAAAAATCAAATGTAAAAAAGCAGAAATAGTAAATGCTTCCTTTTTAGATCACAATGCAATAAAAATTTTATTTTATAAAGGGCCAATATATAGATAGATAGATAGACTAAAAATCAATTGGAAATGAAATAATCTAATTCTAAATAACAAATAAGCCAAATAACAAATCACAGAAACAAGAAATTGGATTTGCTTTCATCCAAATGAACCTAACATTTATTAAGTGCCTACTAAAATGTAGGTTATTATCATCTAATCTAAGTTTAATGTGTTAAGGGACAGGTCAATTCTCTGAGAGCCTCCACAGCTGTGAATCATAACATCTGAAGAGTCCTAAGTCAGCCTTTGCTGACACAGGTGTTGCAAACTAGGAATGAGATAAATTGGAGGCAGATGGAAGAGGAGAGAGATCAGACAATGCAACAGTCTCTCAGTCAGAGAGATCAGAGAACAGGAACTGCCTCTCAGTCTCTTTGTATTGTCCTCTCACAAGAGGAGATCTATTCTACTGGTCTGGGTTGGATCTCCAGTAGCCACTGTCAGGTGGCTCCCATGTATTCCAACAGCTCCCATGTATTCCCGCAGTAATGTGATCATTGAATTAGTAATCCATTCCATTACTGGGCCCATATCCAAGGTCTTTACAACTTAATAGAACCTATTAAAGCTTTACTTCCATAACATAGAAGAATCAAGAATAATAATAATGAAAAGATATGGAAAAGAAGGCCTACAATGTTAATAGAGAAATGACTATATTAAGAGATTTTAGGTAAAAAATCAAATTTTGAGGAAATTTTATCAAGCCTCAGAAACCTCCTGTTCAAATAGAATGGTGTTTATATATTGGTTGCCCAAAGGTCCAGCAGTTAGATTTCAGGAAAATCTGCCTAGGAGCAGAGTTAATTTAAACTACAAAAGTCCTAGCTCATAACAACATTGTTGTTGAGTAGAGGGCTTAATTTAGGATGCTCTGGGTCTACTAGAATCTCATCCCACAGGAGTAGGAGTATGTCATTTTTATAGCAGTAGTTTTAGCAAATGTTCTTAATTGTGCTTTCCTTAGGCTACAATATTAACGTTTATCTGAATTTTCTGAGCATACACTCACAGAAAGCAGAAGGGAAATTACCCATAAGCATGCTGGGCACCATAAGGAAAATGACCTGAGATTAAAATTTTAACTTGAGAAAGTCATACACAGAAAATTAAAAATTAATTGTATCCTTCATTTTTAAATTCAAAACACTTAATGGGATGAATGTTTTAAATAAATATCACATATATTATTTTGTTGTGTTAAATTTCTTATTAATGTTATGTGTAATAGGATATCTGTGAGAATATATATATATATATATATATATATATATATATAACCAAACAAAAGGTTTGTTTGGTTAAAGTGGGGGAAATAAAGATTGCAATACTACAGGAAGAAAAGGAAATATTCCCTCTACTCTGGCCCCTACCCTTGGAATATGGGTATCATTAGTATCAACAAGTCACTTTTCTTCTCCTCCCAATAGGAATGGTCTGTCTTCTAGTCATTGCTCTTGGCTCCACTTCTATAGAGTAATTTCTATACTTACATGTGAAGAGAAAATAGTGGAGAAGTCAGAACACAGTACTCTAGGCCCCACCAAACAGTCATTACTATTATAAAATTCCATCTCACTAGCAAAAACTAAAACCAACTAAAACCACTCTTAAAGAAACACCAAGGCCAAACATACATATATTTACTAACTTGAATTCCATGAGATATTTCATCTCCATGGTGAAAGGAAACAATTTGTCTCTTTAAGACTAAATTTCTCTTTCTTCCATGGATCATAACAGAATGACAAATTTCATTTTGGTCAGCAAAACTTCATTTCCTAGCTTTAATATTTCCTTGGCTAAGGTAGTGTTTGGGGGTTATATGTGTAGGTGCATATCTTCTCTATTACACTGCTTCCAATGAAAAAAAGAAAGAAGATATCTAATGGAATATAGAATTACCGCATATAATTTTGGAATTTATCCTATATATACTTTATTCTGTGTTACATATACATACATATTTATACAATTCTGTATTATATATACAGAATTATATTATATATACATACATATTTATACAATTATGTGTTACATATTCATATATATTTATACAATACACATATATATGTAGATATATAAAGTATACATACACATACATGTATATATTTATGCATATTATCTCTCCTCAAGTGCAACAACTGTGTTAATAACTGATTAATTGAACCCCAAGGAGTAGTCATTAATAGTTCAGTGTCATTCTGCAAGGAGGTGTCTCTTGGTGTATTTTAGTGATCTTTACTTGGGCTATATGTTCTCTGTCTGACTTGGACAAAGACAAAATTGCCTTGTTTATACATTCTGAAAATGAAGCAAAAAGTAGATAGCATACTGTGAGATCAGTGCCATTTTATTTAGCCAGAATTCAAACTAATTAAACAGAAATTTAAAATGAAAGTTAAAGTCTGAAAAGTTAGAACAGATGTTTCTACTCTTATTCTTTTGGTTATTTATTCATGTTTCCCTTAGGACAAAATAAATACCTAATAGTTCCATTTATTAAGTAGTTAGTTCCAAATACAAAATAAGTAATTACTTACTAGCTATTTGAAAAGAAAAAAGTCTGTAAACTGAGATAAAAATAATATAATTATTAATATAAAATAATATTTTATTCTTAAATAATTAGATTTATTTATTAATGTGATGTGTATGACTGTTGGGAACTGCATAACTTCAGAAACCTTAAAATAGGATTGAATATTGCCACCTTAATTTTCTGTTTCAAATTTATTTTTCCATTTGATACTATTTTTTCCATACAGTAGCCACCAAAAACCCACAAATGTTAGAATGAACCAAGAAAATTTAGTGTCCAAGATTAGGTTTGTGGTAAGACCACCATTCTGCCTTGACCAGAATACACATAATGCTTTATATTAAACATAAGACATCATATTTTGGGTAGGATCCCAACAAGATAAAAATTGAAGTTTCTAAGACAAGGAGGCAAATACTACCTCATTATTACTGAGACCTCATTATTACTAACAGGAGCAGCTAAGTGGCAGAATGAATAGAGCACTGAGTTGAGAATCAGGAAGACTTATTTTCCTATGTTCAAATGTGTCCTTAGAGACCTACTAGTCATGTCATCCTGGGCAAGTCACATAATCTTCTTTGCCTCAGTTTTCACATCTGTAAAATGAGCTGAAGAAGAAAATGGCAAACTAATCCAGTAGTTTTTATTATAACTTTTTATTGACAGAACATATGCATGGGTGATTTTTTACAACATTATTCCTTGCACTTACTTCTGTTCCGACTTATCCCATTTTCCATCCACTCCCTCCCCTAGATGGCAGGCAGTCTTATACATGTTAAATATGTTATAATATATCCTAGATACAATATATGTGTGCAGAACCATACAGTTCTCTTGTTGCACAAGAAGAATTCTAATCCAATATTTTTGCCAAGACAATTTGAAATAGGGTCATGAAAAGTTGGATATGACTGAAACCACTGAAGAACAACAAACATAATTACTGAGGTCTCATTCTATTATATGGCCTTAGTATTACTGAGGCTTGATGGGATAAGACTCATTGCTGAAATATGGGTCAAGGTATGTATCCATTATCCAAAGGAAACAAGATTGTTTAAAAATATGGGGAGCAGGGGAGAACTGAGATAACAAGATATGCTAAGTATATTCTAAGATATATCCATGTAAGAGATTTCTGGAAGCAAAAGGAAAAAGTATACAGGGTAAATTTCAGTTAATGGGGGAAAAGAAAGTGATTTAAAAAGTGTAGCAAGCTATAGATCACCAATATAGAAATAGAAAAGAGATTAGGAATTTGGGAAATATCACAAGTTTAGCAAAAGGCACAATGTAATGGTCATGGGAGATATTCTTTAACAAGTTTTTTTTAATAAGAGTCTCATTTCCAAGATGTAAAAGGAACTTATTCATATTTATAATAAGAAAAGTGATTCCCTAATTGATAGTCAAAGGATATAGACAGACAATTTCCTAAGAAAGAATTCTTAGCAATCCCATCCATATTAAAAAATATTCCAAATCATTAATGTTTTGGGGAAATGCAAATTAAAACAGCTCTGAGGTTCCAACTCATCTTTATTAGATTTGCAAAGTTGCCAAAAAAAGAAAATGATAAATTTTGGAGGGGCAATGGGAAAAGAGGCACATTAATGCACTGTTGGTCCAAACATACTAAAAAGAAATTTGGAACTATTTCAAAAAAGTTAATGTTGTATGTATTTTTGATCCAGCAATACCACTACAGAGATCAATAAAATAAGAAAAGGGAGACTTATGCACAAAATATACTTGTAGGAGCTCTTTTTGTGTTAACATAAAATTGGAGACTAAAGAGCTAATCTTGTTGGAAATGGTTGGGCACACTATGATATGTGAATGAAATGAAATACTAATGTGCTGTTTGAAATGATAAAAGTGATGATCTCAGAGAAACATGAGTAGACATATTACTTGTTGCAGAATGAAGTAAGTAGAATAAGGAAATAATTCAAACAGTAGTAACAACCTTGTAAGGTAAAAAATTATATTGAAATACCTAAAAATTCTGATAAACTCAATGACTAATCACAATTATATGCTATTTAACTGCTGACAAGATATTTTAGACCTAGAAGCAGAATTAGACATATATTTTTGGACAGGGTCAATGCAAGAATCTGTGCCTGATATGTATGTTTATTATAAGGGTTTTGTTTTTATAGAAGAAAGATGAAAGAGAGAAAAAATAAGTTTTTTTTAATTTTTAAGTAAATTTTTGTGTTAATTTTTAAAAGATATCTGCTCGAGCACTGTCTGCCAAAAGACAACTAATGACAATATCTTCACTTTATAATGATAATTTCATCCTTTATATTTTAGAGAAATCAACAAAATAAAATGCTTTTTATTTTGTGAATCTGAGCCTCATCCAAAATGAAGAAATGGGTTTTGGATAAGAAATTAAAGGAAACATAGATAGAAAAGACCCTCCAATGTTATAAAAGAAATAAGCTAGACTGTTACATCATCCTAATTTTGAGGAGAACAACTTCAAAGGAAAGAGAGATATGTATCCTTAAATTAAAATTATACAGGAAAAGGTAAGTAATCAGGAATAGGAAACAAATATGACATTCTGAAGATCTAAAAGGAAACAATTCTGATAAAGTAAATAGATGTTAATCTAAAGAGATCAATGTGAATGCACAGAAAATTCATTAACTAATTTTGGCGTATAGAAGATGGAAAAAAGGGCAAATAACTGATGTTAAATACAAAGGCATAGCATAGCACAATTATGTAAAAATAGTTAACATCAGAATGACGAAACTTGGGTAAAATCCTGAACAGCAAAAAAAATTTTTTTTTTAGTTTTCCTGAGGGAAAGAGAAGGCTCACAGTTCTTTATTGTAATCACCCTTTCCTTGAATATAATCAGTTAAAAAGTCCTTGAAATAAGGATAGTGTGTGCTTTTTTTTTATTTGTATCCCCAACACAATAGCTGAGGACACAATAGCACAATAGTTAGCACTTAGTAATAATGATAATAAGAACAGAAATAATCATAGGTCAAATTTACAAAATTATTAAAGGTTTACAAAGGTCTTTACTAATATTATCTCATTTGACCTTCACTAATAGTGGTTAATTGACTTGCCAAGGTAATAAATGTCTGAAGCCAGATTTGAATTGAGATTTTTCTGATTCCAAATCTGATTCTCTATCTGCTATATGTTCTTACTATTGAGTCTTACAATTATTTTCTGGAATTCCTTCATCATCATCTTAGAAATGGCAAACAAACTAGAGTTAAGTTAAAGATCATAAATATGTTCTGGGAGTATTCAGGATAGTGCTTTAGAATTTTAATTACAAAGAGTATAAGAATTTTACCTTTTATTCACATTAAATAATAATTAAAGAATTAAAGGATAGAAGCCAATGAAAAAGTGACCACCATGTCCTGGAAAGTACTTCTATACTCTTCCCAAATCATGATTTTGTATTTATGTATGTATATGTGTTTCTATTGTTTTATATTGTTGTTTTGTTTGTTTGTTTGTTTTTTTCTGGAACAGGTAACAGACCTATATGACTTTGTAAATACTCTTCAAAACCATTTTGGAATAAAAAAAATTACCCATTTTGCACCAAATTGATAACGAGGTTCTAGGAATTTAGCTAGCCTAATCCTTAGACTATAAACATCTATTTGAAAACTTTGAGCTTGGTAGAAACTCAAGGAACTGCCCCTTTGCCTTTGCCTACCCAGTTCCATATTACCAGGAAGCAAGCATTATAATGACATTTTATTAGAGGATCCTAAGAAAGGCAATGGATAAATATATACTATATCTGCTCCAAATCAAACAAACTAGGGGCAATGCCTAAAGAATAAAGATCATAAAAGCAATTAATCTGTTTGTGTATATTTACTTCTATACATTAAAACCAATGTTCTTTTTTGTCACTTATTTGTAAACAACATCTTTTATTCTTTCTCTAGGCATCCAAGCTTAATGCTTGATATCAGAACCCAGATTAGGCATGCACTTCACCAGGGAGTTGGTTATTAGATTATTTTTTTCTCTACAAAACAACTCAAAAAAAAAAAGGTATGAGGGAATATTAGTATTGTATACACACATATAGTATATATGCTGATGTGTGGTATGTTTATGAGGAGGGTGTGTGTGTGTGTGTGTGTGTGTAGATATAGATATAGTCTTTTTTATGAGACTTGTAACATGCTAAAAAACTTCTTCTAGTGGAGATTGGAGCCTCTCTAGAATTTCAAATCTTAGAATTGCCTAGTGTGATTCTGGGCAAGTTACTTTACCCTATTTCCCTCCATTTCTTCATCTGTAAAATGAGTTAGAGAAAGAAATTAGAAACCATTCCATTGCCTTTACTAAGAAAAACATAAATAGGTCATGAAGAGACAGACATTACAGACAACTACTGAACAACAGCAATAGCTGAAAATTTAAGTTATTTCCTTAGGATCATACAGCTAATATGTGTCACAGGTTGGACTTGAACTCAAATTCAAGAGGGCCTAGTCTCTGTCCACCTCTGTTTCACCAATAGTGAAATCGATAAAATATTTCTTAAGTACTTAATTCTTAAGTGCCTGGTCTTGTGCTAAACTTTAAGGATATTTATAAAGTAAACAAACTAGATAGTCCTATGTTAAAGAGTATATAGGGATAAACAACAAATAAAAGTGGTTTTAGAAAGCAGAACGGGAAGAAAAATAAATATTAATAAGTGTCCTAGAGGCCTAGATCCTGGCATGATAAGGCAGAATTTTATCTATGAAGTTGGGGAAAGAAATAACCAAGGGATAAAATTCAAAACAATAGTTGGACTTAATAAGGTGAGGCAAATAAGAAAGCAGGAATAATCATTAACATATTGTTGGTTAAGAAAGTTATAAGAATGATCTCATTTGAGATAATAATTATGTAATAAGTAGTACAGATATCAATGTACCCATTTTCTGTATGAGAAAACTGAGACTTACCTATGGACACACAAAAGCATCAGAGGCAGGTTTTGAACTCTAGCCTACCTGCCTTCAAGTCAGTTTTATACATTTCTAAACAATACAGAAACTACGACATTTTTGAGATATTCAAAAATAAAAGTATAATTGTATATCAGATGAATACACTCCAGGTCATGAGATGATAAGATTAACGGTCATAAAGGAAGTTAATTTGTAAGATCAAAGACCTAGATTTGTAAAATACCAGAGGCCAATCCTTTCATTTTACAATTGCAGAAATTAAGGATCAAGGGAATTAGGCAACTTTCCCTGAACACAAGTAGCATCATAGCAGGATTTGAGTTCAAACCTTCTCATTCCAGAGGTTTCAAATAAAGCACTCTCCCAAAGGATTCAAGGTCCCTTGCCCAAATGCACACATGTGACCATTTGGACCCAACTTCTCTATCCAGCAGTCAAGTGTTTTTTCCAATGTACCACACTTGCCTTTGCATTGAAATAATGTAAAAGAAAACTGGTAGAATAAGAGACCTTCTTAATTTACAAATCTACTTGAAGAGAGCTTGTTATTTCATTCCAAAGAGTTTTTAGCATAAAGCAGTTTTTCCCTTCTATTTCTCATTTTCTTTTCTATGGCATCATTAACTGTTGATATTTGAAACAAATTGTACAAATTTGCAACAAATTGTACAAAGGTAACTACTGTCTATTTTGACCTAGTAGTCAGTGATGTATCTTTTGGTACCAAATCCCTTCACTCTCTTATCTATTCAACTGTCAAAGAATAATAGGTCCAGAAAGAATTATTTGTTCTACTCTCTGATATCACTCATATTCCATATTCTGATTCATTCATGATCATATTCAGAAATAAATGCTTTAATTTCAATTTTTGAATGATAGGATGCCTTTAATGTATATATACACATATGTATATGTAACATATACATATATATATATATATATCACATGCATATGCATATACAATTTAGTAATAAATTTGGACATGAAGTTTTATTTATCTTAAATTTGGTGAAATCTATTTGTAGTTAGACACTATAGTTTTCTCTGTTTAAATAGAAGTTTACTCTAATATGTTTTTGGAGGTAGGCAATTAATCAAAATCCTATTATTAAAATTGAGTTCTTTCCTGGAAAAGTCCCTCTACAATTATTTCTACTTTATAAAAAAAGAGTTCATGCACCAATGAAGATAAAATGTTTGAATGGTCCCTCTGGACAGGTGATGGAGAGTTCAGGAAGGAAGGGAAGATTGTTCTTTTGTGGATAGAAGCAAGCACTCTGAGTATTCATGGGATCTTATATTGATATTTAAGATCCTCCACTATCTATCTCTATTCTTCTTTCTCAGAGTTATTTCACATAATATCCCTTCATTCGTTCTGTACTCTTAAGCAAAGGTCATTTCCTGATTTCAAGCTCCTTCTCCCTCTGAACATGTGGGCAGTCCAATTGATGGGACTAGAACACTCCCTGTTCTCACTTCTGTTCCTTGAAAATCTCTTCTTTTAACGTATTACCTTCTCCATAAATATTTCTCTTATTTGCTCAGCCAAATGCAATCACTCCTCCTTTAGATTGTCCTAAAAACCTTTTTTCCCAGATTTTGTTTGTCCCTACCAGACTCTTTCTGCCCTATATGTATTCCTGTGCATGCATCATTCCTAATTTAGATAGTAAATTCCTTGAAGGCAGGGAATGTTATTCTTTAAAATTTTATATCTTCCCTGCATAGCATAAGGAGCTAATGAATACATTTGTTGAATTGCTGAATTTAATTCAATTTGTGCCAGATTTTTTAATTTATCATAACCCAATCCCCCGTTTAGAGTTAAAATTTTGACAATAGGGACTAGTTTATCCTCAGAGATTAGAAAAAGAGGGAGAGAGAAAATAGTACCAGGGTCATATACTTTCTAGTTGATATAGGATCATTCACTTTATCTCTCTTTTCCTTAGTTATTTTTCATTCATGAAAAGAGGGAGTTAGAATACTCTCTTACAGCTTGAAAAGTCAGTGCTTCTGAGACCTTAGGATTTTTGGTAGCCCCTGATGTTCTCTTCAATAGAAAAGCATCTAGATGATGCCATAGTGAAAAGAGTACCAGACCTGAAGTCAGGAAGATTCATCTTCCTGAGTTCAAATCTTGCTTCTGACATGTATCTATTTGCTTCAATTTCCTCATCTGCAAAATGAGCTGGACAAGGAAATATCAAAGCACTTCAATGTCTTTCATAGAAAACCCCAAAGGAAAGGGGGTCACAGAGTTGGAAATGCCTGAAGAACATAACATAGGTGATCAAAATACAATCCCCAGATCCAGGTTACCCTCCAGCTTTAATCTAAATAGAAATAATAAAATTCACTGTGATTCAATATAATACTACTGAGTATAATGGAATTTAATACCATTAAAATGCATTCAAAGGATCTTACAGGGGCTGTTCCTTACGCTTTCATTAATACACAATTAACCTTGCAAAAATTCCAAGCTGTTTAAACTCTTTACAATTCAATACATGCATTGGGCACGATGGTATAATATTATGTTGGCTTTAAGAATTTTAAAAATAAGAAACCTCATTATATGTAGCTTTTTTTCCTAAAATATAAAGTCCAATAGAAATGCCTAGTAAAAGTTAAAATACCCACAACCTTTGTAGAGGAAAAAAAAATCTGTATTGTTATTACAAATCTTTCTTTACAATCACAAATTAATAAGTAGTTCTGTTGCTCCCTCACTTGTTAGTTCTTCAAGCTTATAATTACTTATCATCTCTAAGTATATCTGGCCTGGAAAAGACCATTTACATGATCTCATTTAAGCCCCAGGATCATTGTACAATGGAGACATTATTGCAGAATTTTCATTAGCTTGTCTTGCTTTAAGTGCTTTCTACATAAACATTTTTATGTGGCCTCTCTTAGCTGGTTACTCAGTTGTCTAATTTATCTGACTGCTAAAGTATTTTGTCCAAATTAGTCCATTTTCAATTAGTAATTTTGAGGGGAGTGGCAATTATTTGTCCTTTGCTTGCATTAGATAGATTATGGAATAATTCCAGCATTTAACAATCACTAATTCTCCATATATTCATTATCTACATCCAAGCTGGCAGATAATTTCTTGCCATTCATTTAAGCTCTCACCTTCCAAAAGTAGTGTGTTTAAATGTAAAAAAATGTGTATAGATACATATTTATACACATGTGAAAATATGTGTATTAGTTACTTATCTGTGTACTTTTTTTACCCTTATAGAATATGAGATCCTTACATATAGACACTATTTATTAAATTGCTTTAGTTGTATTGTTGTTGTTGTTTGGAGGTTTTTTGTTTTGTTTTTTTCATCTGAGAACCCAGCATAGTATATACATATACATATACATGTCCATGTACACATATATATGTACATATAGTAAATGATAAATCTTTATTGAATGCATTGAATTGTTTTCTTCAAAATTTTTACTGAACAAGCAAGCATTTGACATGAAATACGCCAAACCATGGGCAAGAAGAAATGATTAACATAGGTAAATTCCTGAAAATTTTAACTATATTTCTGCAGCAAATTTTAGAGGAAGACTACTGCCATATAAACTAATATATGATTATCATAGATAGTCAGCCTTGTGTGATATAATATTTGACAACCACACCAAATTCCCACCCCCTCAGTCTGCTATTTGATTCTTTACATTATTCTCATCTCAATTTTCAATGGTAATCAAAGGGTATATTCCACTATTTCCACATAAATTAACAAAAATGCATACTTGTTAATTAACTAGTTTTGACTCATAAAGTTATTAAATAAACTGAAAATACCTCTTTTCCTATAAGCTATTTTCTCATATTTCTTTCAATATCAAGCCCACTAGTCTCAGGCTGAAACAATCACATGTGTTCCTGGCTATATAATTTATTAACAGTTTACAGTACAAAGACATGTAAACATTTCAACAATGCATCATATTGAAAGAGGGTCACCTCTAACTATCAAAGACAACCATTGACTTCTCAACACTGGAAATATAGTCCCATAGGTCAGCTTTCTTAATAGCAGTTAATAATTCTCTTCAAGATATCTTCTCCATAGCCTATCTTTTCTACAAACTAAAAGTTAAACAGAGTGTCTTAGAAAAGTTTTCTAAGAATTTATTTTTTTTCTTTCTTAAATAATCTCTTTCTAACCACTATTGTCAAATAGTTTACAAAATGACACTTAACTTGCTTCTTTCTTGAGATTTTATTCCCTCTCAAAATATGATAATTACATCCAGCATCTATGGGAGGAGTTTTTTGAGTCTGCTATATTGAAATATAGTTGAATACTGCAAAAGCTTGTGGTTTCATTAACATGGGGCATATTCTACATGAATATAGAATTCTTCTACATATGTTAAATGTTACCATTGTGAAAATAAAAAAAAAATCTTTACTTTGCAGCCAAACTTTTGATGAGACAATCTGAACTTAAGTATATTGGTTTTGTGACAATTCTTATTTCCAGAGATTGTGTTATATTAACCTTTAAAGAATCTATGGCCACTTCCTTGCTACAATGACATATTGGCATGAGACTTTTTTAATGTTAAGAAGGACTTGATTATCCTACTCCAAGGTCTCATTTCATTTAGGAACATGACTTGAGGCTTTGCCAGCAGAGTAAAAGTTCTCTAAGATCCATTCAACTGGGAAAGTTTTCAAGAATAAGAAACAGACTATCTAGTAATAGACTGTAAATTTTGTGTCCAAAGACCAGTTTAGCTAAATTCAAAGAGGTTTATCACCAGTAAACTATAAGATGATGAATTTTTAGTCATAGTAAATTTTAAAAATCATTTATCAAGTTCTAAAGATGTTATATTTTGTCTCGTTGGAGGGAACATCCCTGCCAAAGAAATGACAGGAGATTTGAAGCATTAAAGCTTTATTTAGATTGAACATCTACACAAATATGGACTAGAATGGCAGCTATCCATCTGAATTCTTTTCTTTGGGTTCCTAATTGATGAAAGTCATACTACTGAGATAAAAACCATACTATTAGGGTAAAAGCCATTTTAAGGGGGAGAAGGGTGAAAGCTATTACAAGGATACTGTATCCAGCTTGTTATAAACACCCACCTTATGTAGGTGTGAGAACTTATTCAAAACAACCAGCATACAGCTTTGGGAGTATCTGTTGAGTTGAAAATCATAACCAGGTGCAAGCTATAGCAAAATAACAAGGACACTATGACCAAAAAGTAGCCTTCACTATATCTACCATATAGACTTGGGTGTCTAGGCACTCACCCAAACAATGTTGGCAAGATGCCCAAGCCCTGGACTCAGGCCTAAAATTAAAAGTGCTTGATAAGCATAATACAAATCCACAATGACATGTAGAATGATACTTTGCAATTCCTCTTCACTTTGTTTGATTTCTAGAATTGCCATGGAAATTTTGACAGGTTGTTTGTTTGTTTGTTCTATGTTTCACATTATCCACTGAATAGCCAGGTCACCAGTCCAGACTGTATGATGAGAATTGGAGAACTGAATGAATTATCTGGCAGCTGCTCCCAGACAGCCCCTATTTGAGTAACCCATATGATTATTAAACTTTCTATAATAATCATAATGTCATTCCCTAACACTTTCTTCAGTACAATTGTCTTGCCCCTTAGTGGGGGATTGGGGAGAGGCTCAGAGTTCACTTGATTGGGGAATTTCAGACTCCACAATTTCCCTCCAAACAAAAAATCCCTCAAATCAAAATTCAGAGTGATAGGTCCAACAAAAAATTGGGTTAAGGTATTTCTCTGGCCTAAGGAAACTTAAAAGCTATGCAGAAGTTTGTACAGACAGAAGACCTGAGGGAAGTCTTCCCAGATCCCACATTCTCTGTGGTGGGAACAGTAGTGCCAGCAGTGACACTTTTGGACTCTCTTAGTCCTAACATATTGAAAGAGTCAGATAAATGCTCAGAAAGGAATTACAAGGGACTCAATGTACATTGAGTACATCTAGAACTAATTGGCAACTCCATTGTCTAAGCACAGTTCTGGGTCTTAGTTCCAGGATGAGGAGATATGCTGGGAGTTGAGGACAGGGAAGCAAAGGATCCTGGTTGCAGTATCAAAGCAAAGAAGAGTGCTAACAGGTACAACTGCAAGGAAACAAGGTGCCTACCTTGGCAAAGACCAGAGCACAAATAATGATACCTTTTTTTGAAAGCACCAAAAAATAGACATCCAGAACTAGTTAAAAAAACAGCAACATGCAAAAGCTTGAAACTTGGGGTGATTCATCCCCAGCGCTAAATGAGCAAAGCACAACTTTAACACAAACTTCAGAGTCAAGAAAGAGACTGGAAAAATGAGCAAATAATAACAATAACAAAAGAATTTGATAACAAAAAGCTACTTCTGTGACAGAAAAGGCTAAGCCTCAGAAGATAAAATTTGAAAACTACAATCCAAAAACCTCAAAGAAAACTGGACCCAAAACTAAAAATAATTCCTGAGAGAGTTAAAAGAAAGTGATAAAATTGATAGAGGGGAAATTGGAGATTGGGGACTGGGACTGGGAGGAATAAGCTGTTTTGTAAAGGGGCACAGAAAAATATTGAATCAAATAAGATTTTAAAAGGCATAATTGGCCTAATGAGAAATGAAGTACAAAAATTCACTGAGAAAAATAATTCATTAAAAATTAAAATTTGAGAACTAGAAGCTAACAATTCCATGAGACATCAAGAAACATTTTTAAGTCGAATAATGACAAAAGGAAAAGAAAATCTATTTTTGAGTTCTCGATTCTCTTCTTTTCTCCATCCTCCTCAGCCATTGAGAAGACAAGCAATATAATGTTATTTATGCATGCAAAAGCAAGAAAAGCATTTCCATACTGGCTATATTTTTTAAAAGCAAGAAAAACAAAGTAACAAAATTATACTTCAATTGGCAGAGTTCATCAATTCCCTCTCTGAAGGCATGTAACTTTTTTTTTTTCTGTCATGATTTCTTTGGGATTGTCTTGGATCATTGTACTGATCAGAATAGTCAAATCTTTCAGTTGATCATCATTACAACATAGCTGTTCCTGTATCTAATGATCTCTCAGTTCTTCTCACTTTATTTTGCGTCAGTAAATACAGTACTCTCAATGACCCTAACATTATTTTGAATAGCATGATAGTAGTCTATTCTAATCATATTAATTATTAAAAATTATTAATAAACTTAATTATATTTCACCAAAAAATGATCTGCTATAGATATTTGTGTATATTTTTTGTTCTATTCCTATTTTCTCTTTGTTATATAGATTTAATAGTAGTATTTTTGAGTCAAAGGGTATGCACAATTGTAGCCATTTAAGCATAGTTGCAAATTGTTTCTTAAAATTATAGGACCATTTCACAGCTCTATTCATTAGTATATCTATTTTTTCCTCAAAGGGTACTTTGGGGCATTGTTGCAAATTGTTTTCTAGAAAGTAGGGCCACTTCACAGCTCCAATAATTCATTAATATCTCTTTTCCCTCATTCCCTTCAACATTTGTCATTTCTGATAGATGTGAGGTAGTATCTGAGAATTAATTTAATTTGCCTTTCTCTATTTAATAGTGATTTAGAACATTTTTATGATTATAGATAGCTTTGATTTCTTCTTCTGAAATTTGTCCATTCAAATCATATATGGAATTGTGGACCATTACTCAACTTTCCACTCTATTTAAACTATGTGGATGAGATCATAGAAGAATATTTCCAAAAGGAATTTGTTTTTCAGAGTAATTAGGGGTGATGTAGAAATTCATTTTAACACAATCAGAATACCAGGGGTATTGTAAATGATATGAAAAAAATATTCCTAAGTAAAAACTTTGGAACAAAACTTTTGTACTATTAGATCAGAACAATTGATCATTACATGTTTTAGTCAAGATGCTCCTATTAGAAAATATTTTCATCTTACCCAAATGCCAGTAGGCATTCAGACAACCTAGAGCTCTAGACAGAACTCTGTCATTTATCATTCTTTTAAATCAGTGGATCACAAATTGATTAACTTATTTAAAACATTTTCTAGTCATGAAGAAAGTTAAAGGTGTCCAGGAAGTATTTTTGTACTATACTTCTAGCTCTTAGACATATCAAACTCACAATATCCAAAACATAATTAATTTTTCCTTCCAAATATTCCCTTCTTCTAAACATCTCTATTACTTTTCTCAATCTAACCAAACAGGCCTTTAATCTGTAGATAGTTGGAGCCAAACTGGGCAGGCTAATGACAGGAGATTCAAGAATCAAATAGAAGTTTAATTTCAAAATGAAGAAATTGGCTTGCAGGCAAGGAAGGAATTAGACAGATGTGCCAGGGGCCTGACCCTAGTGAAAGAACCCAAGATAGTATGGGGAGATCTCTGTTCTTATACCAATGGTTACACAGTGAGTTGGAGCCCTGACAATGAGGGGTAAGAGAAACAATGAGTTAAGTTTAATTCATAGCAGTGCTTCATGACCAGAACAGGATACTTGACTGGTGCTTGTCCAAGCTCATAGAACACCTAGTGCTTATCAAAGCAATACAATAATTGGGTGATTTTGCCAGAAAGTGAAATCATCCAGAGGCTGAGGGCAAATGATTGTTATTATACCAAACTGAAGGTATAACTTGCTTGCTGGGCCTTAGCTAAAAAAAAAAAAACATGGCGCTTCTTAATATCTTGACACTCTTGAGAATAATATAATCCTCCCCACAAAGTTGATATCATTTCTTACTCATTCCACATATCTAATCCGTTTCAAAACTTTGTTATTTCTATCTTCATGATATGCCTATTATTTATCCACTTTTCTCAATTTACATAATTACAACTTTAGTTTACACCCTCATCGCCTCTCACCTACAATTTTGTGACAATTTTCTAACTGGTCTCCCAGTTTCCAGTTTCTTCCCATTTCAATCCATCCTCCACTCAGCTGACAAGGTGATTTTTCTAAAGAGTTGATCAACCACTATACTCAAAAAGCTATCAAACTGTGCATACCCTTTGACCCAGCAGTGTTACTACTGGGCCTATATCCCAAAAATATTTTAAAGAAGGGAAAGAGACCTGCATGTGCAAGAATGTTTGTGGCAGCCCTCTTTGTAGTAACCGGAAACTGGAAATTGAGTGGATGCCCATCAATTGGAGAATGTCTGAATAAATGGTGGTATATGAATGTTATGGAATATTATTGTTCTGTAAGAAACAACCGGCAGAATGATTTCAGAAAGGCCTGGAGAGACTTACATGAACTGATGCTGAGTGAAAGGAGCAGAACCAGAAGATCATTTTATACTTCAACAACAATACTATATGATGATCAATTCTGATGGACATGGCCCTCTTCAACAATGAGATGAACCAAATCAGTTCCAATAGAGCAGTAATGAACAGAACCAGCTACACCCAAGGAAAGAACTCTGGGAGATGAATATGAACCACTACATAGAATTCCCAATCCCTCTTTTTTGTCTGCCTGCATTTTTGATTTCCTTCACAGGCTAATTGTACACTATTTCAAAGTCTGACACTTTTTGTACAGCAAAATAACTGTTTGGACATATATACATATTGTATTTAACTTATATATTAAGATATAAGATATCTTATTAAAATATAAGATATCTTAATATATTTAACATGTATTGGTCAATCTGCCGTCTGGGGGAAAGGGTGGGGGGAAGGAGGGAAAAAAGTTGGAATAAAAGGATTCGCAACTATCAATGCTGAAAAATTACCTATGCATATATCTTGTAAATAAAAAGCTATAATAAAAAAACAAAAGTAAAAAAAAAAAGAGTTGATCAACCATACCCTCCCCCAACACTCACTGAGCTCTTGTGATTACTTAGTATCACTAGAATTTTGTTTTCATTTTAAAATGGGCAAATAATTTTTAGATTTTATGAATGAGTTTATGAAATTTACTATCATGACTTTTCAAAAATAACTTTCGCAAAAAAAAAAAAAAAAAACCTTAACAGTACTAAAGCTTTAGAAGTATTTGTTCCAACAAGAAATAGCTATTTATGGTCTGGCAATAGCGGTGACATCATACTCTACTTCAGGGTTCAATTCATTCACTTAAAATGCTATAGTAAATTTCTTACCCATATTAATCTTTGATTCAATTTCAATAGATATAGAAAAATGCAAGTAGAATTATGTTCACATTCAATGCAAGTGGTAAGTAATCTTAATGAATAGATTTTTGTTTTGTTTTTCCCTCAAAATTGTTTCAAAGCATCTTGTCAACTAATAAAAACTCTATGACATATTTTATGGTGTTTTACAAAAGACAAAAGATCAATGGACTAATAGAAACAATTTCAACTATTCACAACATACTGAATTAACTCTTCTCATAACAACGTCTCAAGAATACACGTATGGGACAATTGCATGGTAGGATCCATAATTATTTTAATGTTATGGTAATTATTATTATAATTATTAGGCCTTATGGCTGTTTTAAACATGGACATGAATTAACATAGACTTTGTCAAGAGAATTAGGAAACTAAGGCAGATTTTGCTGCTTACTATTTGTAAAGGGCCACTGTTTCTCTCCTCTGTCCATGACTCCCTAGAAAATAAAATGTGATTCAATTATTGCTTATTTAAAAGTACATCTTTGCAAAGCTATTTAGTACCTGATACAGAAAAATAATCACAAGTAATTTATTTTTGAAAATCACTTAACATGAGATTATACAAATAAAATTTGTATAAACACAAATCTACATTTGTGATAACACAGATGGCAAAGAACAAAGTAAAATAAAAACAAAACCCTAAATCAGCCACTAAATAAAATTAGACACAATTGTGTCATGAACATTAAAAGTCTTTTACTTAATAGTTATCTCAGATCAATAAAAGACCACTCTCCATCCAATGCCATCATCCTGCAGGATACATTGCTATATCATCTGCACCTGTTTTCTCCATCCCCTCTTTTAATGTGATTGTTAATTGTTTTGATGATTACTACCATTCACTTGTTATAGCATAGATTAAAATCAATACCAAATTAAGAGAAAGAATAAAAATAAAAAGACAAATCATGCAATTGAAGTAATCAATATGACCTATGTAAAAACTGTTAAGTCCTCCTATCCTCCTAACATTTCAAAATAGGAAAGGGATTAAAAGAATAAATAAGGACAGATTTCTAAATTAATTTAACTTATGCAAATGAATAGCCACAACAAGGAAACCAAATGAGATCAAAACCACCTCCTCTGGAGAATTACTTTATAATATTAAATAGGGATATGATGAAAAACTATAACAAGTATTGCCTTATAAAATACGGGAGAAGAAAGTGGAGAGAAAAAGCAAAATGAGAGAACGTTTGGTAAGAGGACCAATAAATAAGAAAAATCACAAGATCGTTTAAGAACAAAACTTGAAGGACCAAAAGGGGAAAAAAAACCCTTACATATACCACAATTCTATAACAAATTATTCTTAATTTCTATGACAAATCATTTTCCCCATAAAGACAGTGATAATATTTAGAATAAAATATCATAATGCACAATTTTCTTCTTGAATAAATAGAAAGAGCATGAAAGAAAGCAAAATAGCAGATAAATTTAGATCAACTATACAGAGGCAGTTTGTGTGGAAGAACACAATTTTGAGGGCAGAGAGACTGCCGGGTGGCACAGTGGATAAAACCTTGGCTGAGTCTCAAGTTAAGAAGACTTGAGCTCAAATCCAGTCTCAGACATTTAATTAGCTGTGCAACCCGAAGCAAGTCATTTAACTTCTGTCGACTTCAATTTTCTCAATTAAAATTTGGTATAGTATTACAATTACAAAAGTTCTTGATAATTTCAAACACAAAATAGATTCTTAATAAATCTTTGTAAAGGGCTGAAACTCTTAAAAGGTGTGCTTGAATCAGACAACCAAGCCCTTAAGGTTAATTACCTATTGGACAATGACTATTAGCATATGTTTGGAAAAATGGCTCTTCTCACTGTTCTGTGTTGGCTCGATGTTTTGGTGTATACAGATAATTATAGGAGGGATTAGAGGGTGGTGTGAGATGAGCCAGATTCACTTTGCAGGAGGACCAAGAGAAGGGAGGTTGGTGGAGAGCTTGTGGCAGTTTTGTCCATCTCCTTCACTTCTCTCTGTAAAGACCAAGGACTTTTACCTATCCTGACTCTGGCTGATTCTGAGGTTTCCAGGGAGCTAGCCCAGAATTTACACTTGTTTCTTTGCATTTTAATATCATTCTCGCTGTAAAGTTACCCATGCATATATCCTGTAAATAAAAGGCTATTAAATAAAAAAATAATAATAATATCATTCTCAATGTATCTGAAAAAATCATGGACTTGATGTAGCAAGAATGAAGGATAACTGATGAACAGCCCATATGCTTTCTTGGTATCCCCATTATAGCAAGAGATATAAAAGCTTCTCTGTGTATTGAGGGAAGGGAATTAGGAGAAGACACAAATAACAGTTTAAAAGTTGGTAAGGTTTGTGATTTGCAATCATGTGGTGGTCATAAAAAGTTACTAAAGGACATTCTCATGTTCTTTCTTTAAAACTATAGGATTATGACATGGGAGACAATGGCACAGGACAGCCCAGCATAGCGTGTCTTCATCAGAAAAGGTTCTATGCCCTGTGAGCAAAGCAAAATTGAAGTAGCCCAGAAGAAATGTGAGATGTAGAAAGAATCTACCCCAAATGTTCACAAGTACTATTTGTGTCCAACCTGAGGCAGAGCATTCAGAACTCATATTGGTCTGAACAGCCAGACAAACAATCTGTAACTCAACTGTAGCATAGTAATGTCATTTTGCTCCTCTTTGAAAATGACAGACAATAACCCAGTCCTAGAAAAAAAAATAAAAGTGATACCATAATGTTATTCATCACCCACATCTAAACTGGTAAGTAGTACTATTGAAAAAAATAAAGTAAACATTTGATAAAATATAAATACTGTGCCAGTGTTTCTATAAACAACAATGAATTTTTAGAGACTGTCATGTCAACATTACATAATTCCTATTTTAAGGCTTTCTTTACAGAGATTTCTTTAATGAAATATTTTAGGGAGAAAACAGTTTTTAATATCCTGCTTTGTCTTAAACACATATAAACTAGTGATTCCTCATTTCACAATTCTAGGAATGAGATATTTCTGCACAATAATACAAGAAAGATGGGGATTTGGACTCAAATTTGATGACAGAAATGATGGCTAAGAATTTGATAGAAGTGGATGTCTCTTAAGGAGCAGGTTATACCTGTGGAATATGTCTTAGTAGTAGAGCTGACACAAGTTTTGGCTTAAGAGAATTCTGTGTCATTTAGGCAAGTACTTAATTCAGAAAAATAGGATCTTGAGAAAGCTAATAGATCAGTCTACTTTCTTTGGGAAGTAACCCACTAAGAAGTGTCAGGGAGGAAATCCAATCCTACATTGTAGATCAATGAGGTATCTACTTCCCTTGTAGTGTAGATTTGAGACAATATCATGTGATCTTGAAATAAATATGCTTCATTAAGCTTTGGGATTAATATCTGTGATTCTCTCTCAGTCATAACAAATGAGCCACCCACTGTTTTCTGAATTTGACATGTTTCTTCCATCTCTGTACTTTCTTAGAGGATCTTTCCCATGTGCATTCTGTCCTTTTTCTTTCCATTTAGAAACTTCAACTTCTTTCAAAATTCAACTCTGGTACAATTTCATATATTAATGTCTCCCCATCCTCCAACTTATTAGTGTCTTTGTCCTACTCAAACTCCTTTATTTATTCTTCTCTCTATATATGCTATGTTCCATGGATAAAATATAAGCAAACCTTTTCATTTTCTTTGCATTTTAAGCACCTAGTACAGTGCCTTACACTTCATAAGAGTTGAATAAATGTTTGATTGGATTAAACAGGAGTTGATGGAAGTTAACATATTTCATATTCATATAAAGTTTTAATATGGACAGAGCACTATATTCAAAATATCCAAGTGAGGTCTATAATATAAAAAATTATTGTAATAATTTTACAGATGAAGAAATTGAGGCTAAGAGGAGAAACATATCCAAGTTCCCATAGCTGGTAGGCTTTAAATACAGGATTCAAATGCATAGTTTATGACATTGTCACCAATTTTCTTTCTATTGGGCCATATATCCTTCATAAAATGCTGCCTTAAAAAGAGTCTTATATTCTCCTCCTGCTTCATTGGCGTTTCAGCTTTCTTTTAATTCTTGCCTAAGTTTACCCAGGCTTGTCTTCCTCTTCCTGTCTTGCTAACTAGCTATGTCCTTCTCTTAATTGCCAAGGCCTTTCCTGACCTTCTTCATTGGTCCCCGATCAATTCCTCATTTTACAGATGAGAAAATTGAAGTCAAAAGAGGTTAAGTGTTTGCCCAAGTTCTTTCAGTTTACTAAGGCTAGTGAAGCTAATTTTTTTTGGCTGAGGCAATTAGGGTTAAGTGACTTGCTCAGGGTCACATAGCTAGGACGTGTTAAGTTGTTGAGACCAGATTTGAACTCAAGTACTCCTTTCTTCTGGGCTGGTGTTCTATCCACTGTTCCATCTAGCTGCCCCCAAGGCTAAATTTTAAAAGAAGATCTGGGTTCAACTGTTTCTAAGTACTTTTTTTTTTAGAGGCATTGAGGTTAAGTGACTTGGCCAGGGTCACATAGCTTGTCAGTGTCTGAGGCTGGATTTGAATTTTGGTTCTTCTGACTGTAGGATTTGTATTCATTCCATTGTTCTGCCTAGCTACAAGGAGGGATAGAGGGAGAGGGAGATAGATAGATAGATAGATGATAAATAAAAGATAGAGACAGAGATAAAGAGAGACAGACAGACAGACAGAGAGAAAGAGAGAGAGAGAAAGAAAAAGAGAGAGAGAGAGAAGAAGGGAGGGAGAAAAGGAGAGGGAGAGATAAAGAGGGAAAAGGAGACAGAGAGAGAGGCAGAGACTTTGAGAGAGCAGTTTTCATGGAATGATGAATGAAATCAGAAGCCAGATTGTAAAGAGTTAAGGAGAAAATGAGAGGAAAAAAAGTGGAAACACTTATTTGCACCTCTATGTAAATGGTTTCTACATAGATCTACTCCTAACCTCACTAGGCAATTTCATTCTCACATCACCATTTCATCACCAAGGACATTCACTTTTCTGAGTTCTCGTGTCTTCATCTGCCAAACGGCGTAATTGTTCTCATTTCCTACCTCACAGAGTTGTTATGACAACTTGTTATGACATTTTTTTTGTTTTTTTTTATCTTAAAATTCTTTATAAATATGTATTAGTGTATCAAATCAGATACTATATAGGCTCAATTGCTTTACCCAAAACATGTCCATAATCAGGAAAAACTCACAATTCAGCCTAATAGTCTGGTGTTAACCCTATCCCAGATACACATATAATACCACATATAAATAAAATAATATTATTGTAGCTGTGGGCAATTGTCATGGTTTAGAGATTAAAAATCCTGAATGCTATTTCTGGCTTTGCCAATGACAGACTTTTTACAAGTCAATTAACCTCCCTGAAACAATACTTGCTACCTTTCCATTTCAAGGTAGAGTCCTGAAGATTTATATGAATATAAATTAGTGAGAAATTATGTATTAAGTGGGCTGAGATTCTAGACTGAAAGGAGAGAAAAATACAACCAAAGCAGGCACCCAGGGGATGTGCCGGTAGTCAGCTTTCTCTGAATATTCTCTAGATGTTGTCCATTTTTATGGTATTCTACAATATTCCCAAGCTGCCATTTAGAACAACTCTCTAAAAGGCACAGTCTATTACTTGATTAACGCAGCTCATTACAAAACACCTTATTTACTGAATACACAGATGATGACAGTCTATGGTATGAATACCAGTTTTGTTTCAAAAGAAGCAGCAGTGATTTTCTCTTATGGCTAAACACCTCTGTGATGTAAATTTCATGGAAAGAAACGCATGTGTTTACAACACCTCTTAAGCTAAAAAACAGCATGAACTTTTTTCATCAGTCCTTCATCTAGGTTGGGTTTTGTTCTCCTAAGTTACACTTTCTCTTAAAATGTCCACTCAAGGTTACTAAATACAAAAGTAATGTGTCCGTATTCTATTTTCTTTCATACAGTGAATAAATGGGGGGAAAAGGGGAAGAGATGTTCATTTTAAAATATGAAACTTTAATTAAGGGCACCCATAAAAGGTTTGGCAAAAAAAGCATTTTGCAGAATATTATTCAATGTTGCCACCTTCAGATCAAATTTTGAAACTGCAGGTAAAGCCTGCAGGTAATTCCAGAAACTCATGATCTTTCTTTAATTAGACATTCAAACTACATTAATGGATTAGTGTCTGTTACCATTACAGAATCCTTTAAAAGACTCTTAAGGATCAAACTTGAAGAAAATATGTTCAGCTTTTCAAGAAGGTGAGTGGCATTTTACTGAGGAAAAAATAAGCTAAGAGGCAGATGTTTCATTTCTATCCTTACAAGCTAAAATACAGTGCCATTACAAAATAAAAGCAGACCAGATAGTAGTTAGATATCTGCACTCCCTCTCTCCTTTTTATGCTTTCATATTGAATTAAAAGAGAGGAATCAAAAACTCTTTCTTACTTCTAGCTGTTTTGAATGTTCAACTATAAAAAGCAATAGCATAACCAGTAAAAGAGGTTTGTTTTTTTGTTTGTTTGTTTTGATTCATTTTTGTTGTTGTTGTTATTCCTTTTTCACTTCCTCTGGTTGTGATTTCAAGCAGTATCTGTTCCATCAGCTAACCCTATAGAAACCTGGGGAAAAGGAGATGTCATTTTTTGAGCTAGTCTCCTAGCTCAGGACAATACAAGAGGGTTACTATTATTGGGTTATTGATTGGCAGGCACTGTGATGTCTTTCCCCAAAGTTCTATCTTCTGCAAGAAAAACACCCTCCTGAAATATAGTATTATGTCAGCGTTCTTTTCTGCCATGAAGAGGGGGAAAATAGTGCACATTTATTCTAATAAGAAAGACTACTGGATTACTTCTTTCTTCTTGGAAGAGGTGGGGGTAGGGAGCACTGAAAGATTTATTGAACCCTCTCATCACAGAGGAGAGCTGAAATAGATTCTGGTTAGTTATTGTTCATGGCAATAAAAGGAGAAACTAGAAAGTAAAGCCAGAAGCTTCTGTAGATTAAGGAAATAGTCTCATTACTTTCTAATCACCTATTCAACTATCTGGGGGGATCTTACTTCTATTCTGAAGTTAAGTGATTTCCTAGTATAACATATATAGGGATTTAAAACTTAATTCACAAGATTTTGATCAACAAGGAAGGAACTTTTAACCAAAAGAGCTAGTTTTATTATGTTACTGGCATCTTTTAAATAGAGAAATTAGAAATAACTTTAGAAGGAATATTGGTGATATATGAGAAATGGAATTACCCAAAATAAAAGCCCATATTCTTAGATCCAGGCATGGTAGAATCACCAAAAAGGAAAGAACATAAGATGTTGAAAACAAATATACATATACATGTATGTATATACATATATTATGTTCTATGCATGTGTATGCACACATGTATGTATATGTGAATACACACATTTATATATGTATTTGTGTATGTGTGTGTGTATATATATATATATATATATATATATATAAATACACATCTTAATGAAGGATAACATTATTCTAAACTTAATAGTGATAACAGATCACATGGGTATGCTAATTAAATTATGATATTGTTATTGTTTCTGTTTTTCAATGGTTTACTCTCCATGATATTTTTACAATATTATTATTAATATCCTAATTATAAATTCCCCCTACAAAATCTCATGGGACCCACAGTAAGTTATATCACTATGGGAAGTACCTTCCTTCCCAGTAGTATTCTAATAAATTGATATTCTCACACTGGAAAACAGTGATTAGATTTAGCCCTATTTTTTTCTTCCTACTCTCCCAAGAAGGGATGAAATGACAGCCACATCTCAAAACAGTTGAGATTGTGTGACAGGCAGATTCCATATAATTGTTCAAATAGTCTATCACAAGACAAGTTTATATTTTTACAAACCTTTTGCAAAGCAAAAATCTTCCTTATCCTTTAGGTACTTGAGAGATCTGAATAATTGCTCCCTTAATATGAACTCATGGGAATATTGTAAGCTTTTAAAATTAATATTTCTAAATATATCCAAACTTGAAAATGACAGCATGGCAAAGAAGAATTGACCTTAGAAAATCTGGGTTCAAGTCTGGACCTGGCACATATTGGCTATGTGCCTGTAGGCAAATCATTTCTAAAGTTATAAATTGCAAAGAAGATCTCAAATTATTTCTGAAGGAGGAATTTCCACATATGAAATTTTCCTTTAATAATGAAATTATAGATCTAATTCCTTGCCCTCTCCCCAAAATTCAAATTTATTTGAATACTTGCTTGTAAAACCTCACAAAGAGGCAATAGAGGATTAAAATTTTATTGCAAAAGAGCTAGATTCAGATTTGGACTTTTGGTGACCTGCAGTACTTAAGCTTAGTGCCCCAGTACAACTGTATTTATATGTCCACATAACTACTTTATTAGACAGAGTTTCCACAGTGGACTTTAACTAAATAGTTTAAGTCATAAGTCTTAACAAAAAAAAAAAATAGTACATAGGTAACAATGAGAGACAGCATGGCAGAGGAGGAATGGGAATATGCTATAAAGGAATCAGGGAAAGTCAAGGGTGAATTTGGCCTAAAAAAATGATTGATTCAATTGATTGATAAACATTTATTATTATGATAAGCACTGATTCACATTGTAGTCATGTTTCAGCATAGGCCTACGTGTTCTCTGTTCTATTTTGAGTTTTCAGTTTGAAGAATCCCTCAAATACCAGGATATATTTATCTTAAATGAAACAGCTTCCATGAGATAGTTGAAAAAAAGAAGAGTCTTAGAGAACACAGTTAAATAAAAGACCCTGTGAAGTTTTGTCAAAAGAAGAGAATGCAAGATGAATACTGGAGGAGAACAAGAGAGCTGTCACTTGTAATCATGCTCTCCTCAGGAGCTCAGGGTGCTGTTCAGGTGTCTATCACAAAATCATATGGTTGCAAAGCTGAAAGGGACTCCAGAAGGTATCTAGTTCAATATTCATCTACTGTAGATACCCATCAACAGTGACATTAATCAATGGAAAAACTTTATCAACCCAAAAACCTTTAACTACCAAAGGTCATAACTTCTTAAAATAGGTACATTTAAAAAAAAAAAAAAAAACCTGACTCTTTTTCCTTGTATGCATTCTATGCTCACTCTGCTTCTTCTTTTTGTTCAAATTTTCTCCCTAACCTCTAATCCATGAACAGTATATGTCAATGAAATATTTCACTGATCTGGTCTAGTCAATATTTTTGACTGAATGTTCTATCTCAAGTAAACTGAGAGATTGGGAAAGGCTTGTTATTGAAGATGAAATGAGCTTCATCTTTTTCTTGGTTTATGCAGAACTTGTCACAGTACTTAGCATACAGGAAGTTTAATAAAAGCTTTTCTGTTATTTAATTTGAAGTATAATCTGGGTTTGAAAGCATTGGTTTAGTTTTACGGCTACCCATGCAAACTAGAAAAAATGCAGGCATGAAATACAGATGACATTATGGTAAATGAGTGTTAATCTTGCAGATTTTTGTTCAAATCTTCACAGGTATTTTGGGTAAGCCTCTCTAGTATCTTCACTGTTGACCTTAGACAAGCCTTTCTATTTGTCTTGATTATTTCCATTTTATCTTGTACACAGCTTGTTTGTAAATATTTGTTTGTTCCTTGTCTCTCCCATTACATTGTGAATTCCTTGAGGGCTGGAACTGTTTTTTGCCTCTCTTGGTATTCTCTGAGCACTTACTTCAGTGTCTAACACATAGTAGATGCTTTAAAACTCTTGATTGACTGACTGACTCTGATCTCAAGGACCTTACCTTCTCCTGGGTAAGACAATAAGTACTCATATTGTTATAAACAGTACATATTGTGCTCTATACTTCATACTTCTAGTGTACATGGAAAATGTGTAAAATTAGTACCAAGTCATGGAAAAGAGAGGGTAAGTCATTAATACTGGGAGAATCAAAAAAAGCTTTTTGTAGGAGGTAATGTTTGAGGGAAACTTTAGAGAATACTAGAAGTTCTTAAACAGTAAAGTCTGAATGGAATAGTCAAGTCTAAAGGGATAAGCGTATTACAAATATGGAGGACATATGAAAAAGATATGGAGTTGCAAAATAAAATGGCATGCTTATGAGACAGCCAGAACTGTTTGGCAAGGCTATATAGAGCACAAATGAGAGTAATTTATAAAGTCTGGACTGACATGTTGGAGGTAAGTTGTAAAGGACTTTTAATGCCAAAAAGAGGAAGTTATACTGAAAACTAGAGGTAATTAGAAGTCACAGATGATTATTGAGCAGAAGTAATAAGATCAAACCTTTGATTTAAAAATATCACTGATTGTCGTGTGGAGGATGACTTAGAAAGGCAAGAGACAAGGCAGGATAATAGCTATGAGTCTATTATTACAATCATTCAAGAAAGAGATAGGGGTCAGAACTAGGATGATAGCTTGCTAATACATAGAGACAGATGTGACATCATTTTCCACTCTTTCCTCCTTCCCCCAATATTTAACAAGGCCTTGCCAAAGCTAACCCAACTGTACCTATGGAATATGTATAGTAATATACTCCCAACTCATCTCTACTTCATAAAGTCCTCATCTTTTAATATGCAGGTAGCACCATTTTTTTCTAATTGTTTAAACATTTTTATTTAAAGTTTTGGGTTACAAATTCTATCCCTCACTCACTCCTCCTTGCCTTTCCTTGAGACAGTAAGAAATCAGATATATGTTATACATGTACAACTATGTATAATATTTCCATATTTTTTCATTTTGTACAAAAAGACTCAAATAAAAGAAAAAAGAAAGTAAAAATAGCATGCTTCAGTCTATATTCAATTAATATTAGTCCTTTCTAGAGTGCTTTATCATTAGAACTTTGGAATTCTCTTGGATTATTGTATTGCTGAGAATAGCTAAGTCACTCACAATTTTTCATCAAACAATATAGCTACTATGTACAACATTTCTCCTGAATCTGTTCAATTCATATTCATCAGTTCATGTCAATCTTTCCAAATTTTTCTGAAATTATCCTATTTTGCATTTCTTATAACATAGTAATATTTCATTACAATTATGTACCACAACATTTTTAGCCATCCTCCAATTGATGGGCATCCCTTTGATTTCCAATTCTTAGCCACCACAAAAAGAGCTGACAATCACCATTTTCTGCATGAATATATACTCCTCAAATGCTACTGCCTTCTGATCCTTCCAAATGCTAATGTCTTCACTCCCAAAATACCTCATTATTTAATTATTTTGTAGATAGAAGTTTGGTCTGGAATCAGAAAGATATGTTAAAACCAGCCTCATATTCTTGTTAGCTATGTGATCCTGAGTAAGTTATTTAATCTCTATTTTAATTTTCTCATTTGTAAAATGGGGATAATAATAGCACCTACATCCCTGAGTTATTAGAGGGAGGTTGGTTCATCTCTGGAATTCCTACTCTGCTATCCTGATTATTGATAGTTTCAGTTGTACACTATATCAGACTTTCTTTCTATGTCAATCCATTTTTCTTTGACTTTATTCATTATCCTTGCGATAGAAAAACATTCCTCCTTGGATATATCCCTCCTATGCATAATTATGCTAAATTAGAATATAAACTCTTTGAGAAGTAGGGCAGTCTTTTTTTTCTTTTTAATTTTTTTTATTATACCTTTTTATTTACAAGATATATGCATGGGTAATTTTTGAGCATTGACAGTTGCAAAACCTTTTGTTCCAATTTTTCCCCCCTTCCCCTCACCACCCCTCAGATGGCAGGTAGATTAATACATGTTAAATATGTTAAAGTATATGTTAAATACAATATATGTATACATGTCCATACAGTTATTTTGCTGCACAAGAAGAATCGGACTTTGAAATAGTGTACAATTAACTGGTGAAGGAAATCAAAAATGCAGGTGGACAAAAATAGAGGGTTTGGGAATTCTTTGTAGTGGTTCATAGTCATCTTCCAGAGTTCTTTCTCTGGGTGTAGCTGGTTCAATTTATTACGCTCTATTAGAACTGATTTGGTTCATCTCATTGTTGAAGAGGGCCAGGTCCATCAGAATTGATCGTCATATAGTATTGTTATTTATATGACGATCAATTCTGATGAAGTGTATAATGATCTGGTCCTGCTCATTTCACTCAGCATTAGTTCATCTAAGTCTCTCCAGGCCTTTCTGAATTTATCCTGTTGGTCATTTCTTACAGAACAATAATATTCCACAACATTCATATACCACAATTTATTCAACCATTCTCCAATTGATGGGCATCCACTCAGTTTCCAGTTTCTGGCCCCTACAAAGAGGACTGCCACAAACATTCTTGCACGTACAGGTCCCTTTCCTTTCTTTAAAATCTCTTTGGGATATAAGCCAGTAGTAACACTGCTGGGTCAAAGGGTATGCACAGTTTGATAGCTTTTTGAGCATAGTTCCAAATTGCTCTCCAGAATGTCTGGATGTATTCACAATTCCACCAAAAATGTTACAGTGTCCTAGTTTTCCCACATTCCCTCCAACATTCTGCATTATCTTTCCCTGTCATTCTAGCCAATCTGACAGGTGTATAGTGGTATCTCAGAGTTGTCTTAATTTGCATTTCTCTGATTAATAATGACTTGGAGCATCTTTTCATATGGCTAGAAATAGTTTCAATTTCTTCATCTGAGAATTGTCTGTTCATATCCTTTGATCATTTATCATTTGGAGAATGGCTTGATTTCTTATAAATTAGAGTCAATTCTCTATATATTTTGGAAATAAGGCCCTTAACAGACTGTAAAAATGTTTTCCCAGTTTATTGCAGTAGGACAGTTCTTAAGGATAGCAGGAACTCTTCTTCCTTGTTTCTATGTCTTTAGACTTTTGTCCTGCCATTGGACTTGGATGACATGGGAAGAGAGAGACTGACAATTCTCTGTAATTCTGCCTCACTTAAACCCATTTATATAATCAAGATATCACTCATAATGTCATTGGTCCCTTTTGAAAACAAAGGACAAATAACATTTCTGAGCTTTTTTCCATTCATTTATTCATTGTGGGTATTAGAAACTTCTCACTCTACTCATTAGAGTCATTATGTGGCAGGTGATAGGATGCACCCTTGTTCCAGGTATAGCTGACAGAAGCTTACCATGTTCTAACGATTACTACCAAATAGATACTGAAAGTCATTTCTCAAAAAACTATACCTGCTCACTCATGCCTTCCTTTATGGAAAACAGATAGTACCAAGATTTCAGAAAGAAATCACACAGAACGTGTGTGTCAATTAAACATCAAGAAAATGATTATACTTGACCAATCTAGATCTTTTATTTTTTGGGGACTAGGGTACAACTCAACACAAAGGTATCATTTTGGTTTTATGAGAAATCCTAAATTAGAGAAACTAATACCAAAGACTAGGGAGAAGATCAACCTTCCCTGCACTTTCTCCACTGATTAGGAACAAGTGTATAAATGGACAAACATATAATGCACTCCATTAAAGGGAAACTTAAAATCCATCAGAGAATGCTTATCAGACAATGAATAAGTATTTATTAAATGCTAATCATTTGCCAGGCACTGTGATAAGTGGTGAGGATTAAAAAATAACAGATGACACTTCTTGCCCTTGAGAAACTAACAAGTAATAGGAGGAAAGCTTCCAAATAGGTACACATATGTTATAGGTAAGAAATAAATAAGAAATACCCTAAAGGTATATGCCAGGTTAAAATTTGGGAGGATATAATACAGCAGGTTACATCTCAAATGAATAGCAAATATATAGAATAAGAAAAATTCCTAGTGTATATATATCTCAGATTTCTTCCAAAAGAGAAAATGCCTCTCCAGGTCTGAAAAGTCTGTTTCTCTGACAGCTATTGACATCCTAATTCAAAAGAATTTTGACAGATCAGAATGATGAGCCCAAACTGTTGAGATAAAAGGTAAAAAGAATGAAGGTAAATTCCACAACTTTGGTTCAAAAAATCCATAACCTCAATATAGGAAGAAAGGTACTTGATTAAAAATCATTTTGTATGAACAAAACCTCAGAGACTTGACATATCTCAAACTTCATAATAGTTAGAAATACCTTCCCCAAAAAGCGTAATGCAATCTTTAGCTCCCTTAATAGTATAGTGTCTATATGGAGGGACTTAACAGTTTGTTGAACTCTATATTAATCCTACCATAACTATATGATCTCATTTTAATTATAATCTGGAACAATTAAAGTACATCCATACTTGAATTATGAGACATTTGTAATCCATTTGTATGAGAAGCATTTGAAGGATTATGACATGGTTACTTTGGAGAACAAAAAAATTTGAAGATGGAAATTTGTGCAATCTTCCAATATTTAAAGGGTTTCAATATCTTTATAATATCAGAGGAGCAGAGTGGTGGCACAGTGAATAGAATATAGAGCTGGTGTCAGGAAACCTCATTTTCCTGTCCTCAGATAATTACAATCTGTGTGACCCTGGGCAAGTCATCTGCAAAATGAGTTGGAGGAGGAAATTAGAAACTCAATCCAGTTTCTTTGCCAAGAAAAACCCAAATTGGGTCATAAAGAATCAGATATTACTAAAATAATAGTAATGATAATGATAATAATAATAGATTACAAAGGCAGAAATAGAATCAGTTTGTAGATTGTATTGAGAGGTAGATTTTAGCTATTATGAAAGTTTTAAAAATGGAATGAGGCATTGTATAAAGTAGTGAATTCTCTGTTACTAGAGAAATAGTATCATTTAGTAAAAATATCACTGGTCTTGAAGTTAAGAGTCAATAAATTAAATTCCAGGTCTGAGATTTACTCTTCCTGTGACCATGAAAAACTCAGTTAGTCTCTCTGAGCCACAATTTCTTCATGGGAAATTTGGGGTAATTATACTTGTTCTACTTAACTCAGGTGGCAGAATGGATAAGATTCCAGGGTCAGGAAGACTCCTCCTTTGTGTTCAAATTCAGCCTCAAACACTTACTAGCTGTTTGACCCTGGACAAGTCACTAAACCCTTTTTGCCTCAGTTTCCTCATCTGTAAAATGAACTGGAGAAGGAAATAACAAACCACTCCAGTATCTGCCAAGAAAATCCCAAAGACGTTCATGAAGATTCAGATATGTCTGAAAAACGACTCAACAACTTACATCTTAACCCTAATGTGGGGGGAAATGCTTTGCAAGTCTCAAAATTCTAGAGAAATTATCATCATTACTATCTAATTTACTTCAACAAGAGATTATTGTTAAGACTCAATATGCATCTGTCACACAGTTCTGTGTACTGGTAATATAAAAATGAAGTAGTCCCCATCCTCAAAGCAGTTACACTATACTGAGGGAAAACCTCATTTATAGAGGTAAAACAATATTTGCCTAGTAAATACAACAGAGGAGAATGGGAGGGCATGTTAACATTTGTAGGATCAGAAAAGGCCTCATGTAGGATTTGATACTTAAATATTGAATAAAATTGGAAATACTAAGGAACAGAAGTATAGAAGGAGATTTTACTGGGAATGATTAAAAGAACAGCATAAATGTTCATATGATGAGTGTTAAAGTGGGGATTCTAAAATATTGTCCAATTCCATTTCCTTCTATAGGCCTCTCTTTGTCAACCTTTATGTGTTATATATTTAAACAAATCTTTTATGCCAGCTTGAAAAATGGAATATTGAGGGCCTTCTTTTTGACTCATAGTTATCACAGGACTGAGTCATATGTCATTTGCTTCAATTGTACAAAATTGGTACATTCCTATTTTTACTCCATCAGCCCACAAAGATTCCATGAACTTACTGTACCAATGACCTTACTTTTTTGACATATTCTCTGATGCAAACCATCAGAAGCCTGAAGAAATGTAGTTTTTATACTATGGGTCAATTTTTTGACTCCTTTATAATTTCTAACTTAATTACTATTTGTTTTCTTTTATGTCTCAGTTATTTTCTCTTCTATAAACCCAGGATTAAAAAATTCATGTGAATTTCCATGGTTGGTATAATTTTTTTTCTGATAAGTGGATTCAGAGAATTTCTTCTTCTTTGTTAATTGTTTATTTTTAACATTTTAATATAAATTCCATATTTATATTTAAGTGTACTAAAAAGGCTAAAATGAAATTTCTAATGATCTTCCTTGAAGCTAGAATGTGTGGTTCTTTGATTTTTTTTTTCTTATTAGACCTTTGATCTTATTGACATGGAACACTCCCAAGAAAAATATTCACCACTCATAAAATGAATAACATGATTCTTACAGTCTTAGAGAGTAGCCTGACCTTTTTTGGATGCCTTATTTGTATGGAAATTCTTTTGTTGTTGTTGAAACCCTGATAAATTGCAAAACAGGAAATTAAATAATTCGCATCATAAGATTCTAGCTCCCCTCACTGAATGTCTGCAAGCAGTCTGAATTTGCCAGATATGTCACAATAAATTGTTTTTTTTTTCCTTTTTTCTAGTATGGCTTAAAATAAATGACCTATTAGCTGCTTTATAACTCTGAGGTTTTTGTGGCTAGGATTCTCCATTTTAGATCTGGAATCAGGAGAAATATAGTCAATTCACATCTTTGATCCTCACTACCTGGATCATTCTGGGTTTACAAAGTCTCTGAACTATTCTGCTTTGACATCCACAAAATAAAAAGGTTTAAACTCTGAAATCTTATGATTTCTGACAATGCTTTTAGTAGAACTCTGGCAAGAAAAGGCTAGAAATAGGAGGAAGCACAAAAGTAGATGTCAAGCTATAGGGAGAGGTAAGGTGATAGATGGGGACAGAACATTAGAAGTAGTCAGGAGCATTAAATTAGCAGCCTAGCTCTATGAGATGCTATCAGTTTGACCTTTGGCAAATTCCATAAGGTTCATATGAAAAGTCATTGATAATGACTTGGAGCATTATTAATCAGAGAAATGCAAATTAAGACAACTCTAAGATACCACTACACACCTGTTAGATTGGCTAGAATGACAGGGAAAAATAATGCAGAATATTGGAGGGAATGTGGGAAAACTGGGACACTGATACATTGTTGGTGGAATTATGAATACATCCAACCATTCTGGAGAGCAATTTGGAACTATGCTCAAAAAGCTATCAAACTGTGCATACCCTTTGATCCAGCAGTGTTACTACAGGGCTTATATCCCAAAGAGATTTTAAAGAAGGGAAAGGGACTTGTATGTGCAAGAATGTTTGTGGCACCCCTCTTTGTAGTAGCCAGAAACTAGAAACTAAATGGATGCCCATCAATTGGAGAATGGGTGAATAAATTGTGGTATATGAATATTGTGGAATATTATTGTTCAATAAGAAACAACCAACAGGATGATTTCAGAAAGACCTAAAGAGACTTACACGAACTGATGCTGAGTGAAATCAGAAGGACCAGAAGATCATTATATAATTCAACAACAGTACTATATGATGATCAATTCTTATGGACAAGGCCATCTTCAGCAATGAGATGAACGAAATCACTTCTAATAGAGTAGTAATGAACTGAACCAGCTACACCCAGCAAAAGAACTCTGGAGATGACTATGAACCACTACATAGAATTCCCAATCCCTCTATTTTTGTCCACCTGCATTTTTGATTTCCTTCACAGGCTATTTATACACTATTTCAAAATCCAATTCTTTTTGTACAGCAAAATAACTGTTTGGACATGTATAAATATAATGTATTAAACTTATACTTTAACATATTTAACATGTATTGGTCAACCTGCCATCTGGGGGAAGGAGTGGGGGGAAGGAGGGGAAAAGTTGGAACAAAAGGCTTTGCAATTGTCAATGCTGAAAAATTACTCATGCATAGATCTTGTAAATAAAAAGCTATAATAAAAAAATTCCATAAGGCTCGATTTCTTCACCTATTCATAGAATCATGGATTTTGAAATGGAAGGGAATTTAGAGGTCATCTAGCCTGCTCTCTCATTCTGGAGATGAGAAAACTAAGACCAAGAAAAGAAAAATAGAGTGTCTATTCTCAGATCACACAGATATTACAAGGCAGAGCTTTCAGTCAAATCCAAAACCTTCTTACTCCAAATCTAGCAATGTTTCAGTTTGCACTACACTGTCTCTCTTTTGTGTGGAATTGAAATTGATGAGATCAAAGATCCTTTCTAACATTTAGTTCAGGGTAAATTATTCATTTGGGGATGAGGGAAAAAGGAAAATAAAGAGAGAAAGGTGGAATTATCTTTGAAGTGTCCTATCCTGATTGTCTCAAACTGGTGTCTTAGGTAGAAAATACCTGTACAAACATCCTATGAGAAAAAGACAAGTCCTAGAAAATCCTATTACTGATTATTATTTGGTAGTCTTAAGAACCCTGGGCTTTATCTCCAGAGAAACTCTTCAGAGAGTTCATGTAGTCATAAGAGCATATTTGAGACCCATTGAAAACAATAACCAGACCCAAGAGTAGCTTAAGGTGTCTGCTTAACATAATGAGCATAGAGAACTCAGTGTTTCTATGACAGTGTACTATGATTGATAGCAATGAGGGAGCATAGCACCATCTGGGGGGGACGGAAGGGAAGATAATCATCTACAGAATCAAACACCAAACTGAAGGCTAGTGCTTTCAAGTCCTTTTCCATTTTCTCACTGACTCATAGGACTGTTTAGACAGTGTTTAAGGTACTGACCACAAGTATTAAAAGAATAAAAAAGTGAAGAATTGTGTTGTTGTTGTAATGTTTTCACCCTGTAATGTTTTATATGGGGTTCATAAAATACTAATTTCAGAGGTGGATTTACATAATTTAGATAACATGTTAATCTAATTCTCTCATTTCCAAAATCATAAAGAGAGTAAATCACAGGTTCTCCTTCAAACCCAGGTTTTCTGACTCTTAACCCCATACTATTCTCACCTACACAATGGCTAAAGAAAAAGAAAATTAAAGACCAATAAAATTTTAAGACAGAAGTTTTAGGCAAGTTAATGATGTGTACATCATCAACCATGAGGAGCTTTCAGCCAGAAATATATAAATAAAACCATGGTCTTGATCCCATATTTTCTCCCCCCTCCCCCAAAAAAAATCAGAAATGGAAATAATTTAGTTCTCAAAGTATCAGAAAAAGATGAATATTTTTTTAAAAAGCAATTATTTGGAATGATTAAATTCATCCAGTAATCATGTATTTCTCTGATTTACCTATGAAGCCACTACATTATTAAGGAAAGAAATCTCTATTATGGTACTAAAAGTAATTAAAAGTTGTTTAGCATCAAGAATGCAAAATGCATTGATTACTTACCAAGATGTTATGTTTTTAAAAGTTTGATAATTGTTCCTTTTCATCCTTTATTTCAAATAAGATATCTCAACATTCTCTCTGTCTTTGTCTCTGTCTCTCTCTTTCTCTCTCCATCTCTAACTAGAAATGGCTCACTTTAAATGAAGTAACACAGAATAGTGATGATAATAAAGTTATCAGAAGTGAAAAGAAAAACATTATGCAAACACAAGGCATTTTCATTCAGTCTAACTCTTCTACCTCAGGGTTTTTTTGGCTTTATATAATCCTGCTGTTGGCAAACTTTGACTACATTACTCACACTAACAATAATTGCAATAACATTAGTTTCCTCAGTCATTCAGGACATTAACAACTAATAGATTCTTGCTGGGCTATTAGACAACTAACTGGTTGTTGGCTGCTGGTACTAATAAATTTTGTATGACTTTTAATTTATTGTAGATCACTAGTACAGACTCAGATTTGTGATTAGTTTGATTCTTCATTAGCCTTTGGAAGTTAAATTCAGAGTTCAACAAAAGGGCTAAATCTACTTGTAAACATAGTTTCTGTTGTTACTTTTCTAATTCAGAAGCTTTATTTACAGAATAATGAGATTTCAGAGTTAGATAGGACTTTCTTAGCTTCTAGTAAAACCTATGTCTCCAAAAGAATGCCTTCTACAATATTCCTGGCAAGTGATCATCCAGTTCTCACTGGAAGTACTCCCAGGAAGAAGAACCTTCCAAGAAAGTCCATTCCAACTTAGCCATACCTGTAGCTGAAAATCTTTACTTAACTGGAACTGACTTTTTTTTTCTTTTGATTTCTACTCATTGTTTCTAATTCTACTCTCTGTGGCCAAATGAAATAAATCTAATATTCCTGTAAAATGTGGTTATTGTTATTATTTAATCATTTTTAGTTGTTCCCAATGCTTCATGACCTCATTTGGAGTTTTCTTTGCAAAGGTACTTGAATGGGTTGCTGTTTCCTTCTCCAGATCATTTTACAAATGAAGAAGCTCAGGTAAACAGTGTTAAGGGACATACCCATTGTCATCCAGTAAATGTATGAAGCATGATTTGAACTCACAAAATGAACTCTTCCTGAATCCAAGCCTGGATCTATCTACCATATCACTTAGCTGTCCCTTCCTTTCACATGACAGTCTTTCAAAAATTTGAAGAAAGTTATTGTTGCATGTTTTCCACTACCCTACTTTGTTAAGTCTTCTTTATTCAAGGTTATAAGCTAAAAATCCCTATTTCCTTCAACAAATCTTCATATAACATGAACTTGAGTTCCTTGGACTCACTCCTCTGATATTTTTCATTCTATGGAATTCCATGATCCAGTTGTGGTCTGAATAGAGCAGGTCTATAGGTCTATAGGACCATCATGCCCCTGGTTTTTGTATTGTACCTTGCCTCCCCCATCAGGTCCCATATATAAATTTTCTTTGTTATTATATCCTATTTGTGGCTAATATTAACATTACAATGAAGAAAAATTCCACTATCTTTTTTAGATAAATTGCTATGTTGGGGTGGAGCCAAGATGGTGGAGAGCAGACATGGCTTTCTATGACCTCCTCTGACCTCCTCTCAAACTAACAGCAGATTAAACCTCTGATCTAGTTTTGGAGTCACAGAACCCACAAACATTTGGAGTACAACACATTTCCAGAAGAAGATGCTTTGGAAAAAATTCAGAACATATCCCTTTCAATCAGCAGGGCAGGGATCTGCCGAGCACAGACTGCATTATAGGGAGCCCAGGGCAAGAAGCTGAGCAGGAAACCAGAGTGTTGCAGTATCCACCTACAGGGGAGTCCTCTGTAAGGGTCTTACACTAATGTCCTGATTACCAGGGGGTGATTTGGCAGATTTGCTGTAAGACACCAAAAACCCAATACAAAAGGCAAATTGAAAGCCTCTGAGGTTGGGAAGAACTTGTGACCTGGCTGTGATTACCCAGCACCAGAAGTCAGAAGTCAGTCAGAAACACTGGCCTCAGGACAAACTAAAGTACCTCTCACTCCTTTGCCCTAAGAGCAGATCTCAACCCTTTAAAAAGTGAGCAAAAAAAGAACTGTGACCTTAGATGAATTTTATGGAGAGAGAGAGAACAGACCTCAAACGATGAGGTTCTTAAAGGCAAATGAACTTCAGATGAAGCCCCAAAGGGAGAGATGAGGTGGTCCACATTTCACAAGGCTTTCTTGGAAGATTTCAAAAAGGATCTTTTTTTATTATTTTTATTATTATAGTAACTTTTTATTGACAGAATCCATGCCAGGGTAATTTTTTTACAACATTATCCCTTGCACTCACTTCTGTTCCAATTTTTCCCTTCCACCCTCCACCCCCTTCCCTAGATGGCAAGCAGTCCTATACATGTTAAATAAATTACAGTATATCCTAGATACAATATATGTGTGCAGATCCAAACAGTTTTCTTGTTGCACAGGGAGAATTGGATTCAGAAGTTAAAAATAACCTGGGAAGAAAAACAAAAATGCAAACAGTTTACGTTCATTTCCCAGTGTTTTTTCTTTGGGTGTAGCTGCTTCTGTCCATCATTGATCAATTGAAACTGAATTAGTCTCTCAAAAAGGATCTTAAAAGAGAAAAGAAAATGGAGAAAGGGGATGTGATCTTTTCAAGAGGGTATGGAAAAAGAAAAACAGAAATGATCTGCAGCAAACTCCTTAAAAATAGATTTGATGAAATGGGGAAAGCATAAAGCTCCCTATAAAATAGATTTAATGAAATGGGAAAAAAACATATAACTCCTTACAAAATAGATATGAAAAAGATAACAATTTGTTAGAAAAACATAATTTATGAAATGAAAAACAAAATGCAATAAAAAAAAAAACAATTCAATCAGCAAACTACAAAAGGAGCTAAAAGAAGTAACTGAAGAAAACAGTACACTGAAAATTAGAATTGAACAAATGGAAGTGAATGACTTAATGAGATGTCAAGAATCAGTCAAACAGAACCAAAAAAAAAAAAATGGAAAAAATAGAAGAAAATGTGAAATACCTCCTAGGAAAAACACCTGACTTGGAAAATAGATCTGGGAGAAACAATCTAAGGATGACTGGACTTACTGAAAGCCATGATGAAAAAAGAGCCTCGATATTTCTTTCAGGTAATTATAAAGGAAACCTGCCCTGATATCTTAGAATCAGAAAGGGGAAACAGCCATTGAAAGAATTCACTGCTTACCTCCTGAAACAGACCCCAAAAGGAAAAATTCCAAGGAATATCATGGCTATATTTCAGAACTATCAGACCAAGGAAAATATATTCCAATCAGCCAGAAAGAAACAATTCAAACACCAAGGAGCCATACTCAGGATTACCTAGGACCTAGCAGCTTCTACCTTAAAGGATCAAAAAGGGCCTACAATCTGATATTCTGAAAGGCAAAGGAATTTCAACCAATTACAACCAAGAATAAACTATCCACCTAAATTAAGCATTATCTTTCAGGGAAGAATTTGGACATTCAATTACACAGGTGAATTCCATTTATTTCTGATGAAAAGACCAGAGCTGAACAAAAAATTTGATCTCCAAATACAGAACTCAAGAGAAACATAAAAAGGTAAAAACTAAAGATTTCTTGAGAACTATGTTTCTGTTATGGGTATATTTAGAGAGTGAAGGTATAATTTGACTTTATTATGATAATATGAAAAAGTAACTAGAAGTATAAAGGGGAATGTACTGGAAAAAGAGGGAAATAGAGGCAAAATGAGGGAAATTACATCTGATGAAGGGGCAAAGAAGACATTATAAATGAGGGAAAGAAGGGAGGGAAACGAACATTTTGTGAATCTTATTCTCATCAAATTTGGCTCAAAGAGAGAATATCAAACATATTTGGTTTCAGAGAGAAACTTTTCTCACCTTAAAGGGAATTGGGAGGGAAAAGGGGAACAGAAAAGGGAAGGTTAATAGAAGGGAAAAGAGAAGTAGTAAAGGAAAGGTGTAAGAAAAGGGGAGTAGTTCTAAAGAGGGAGGGCTGTTTGAGGAGATAGTAGTCAACAAAAAAATACTGGGGAGGAGAGAAGGGAGAAAGGAAAGAAAAAAACATAACGGGGTAAATAAGATGGCAGGAAATACAGAATTAGTTATTTTAATTGTGAATGTTAATGGGAATGAACTCTTCCATAAAACAAAAGTAGATAGCAGATGGATTAAAAGCCAGAATCCTACAATATATTGTTTGCAAGTAACACATTTAAAGCAGAGTGATACATACAAAGTAAAGATAAAAGGCTGGAGCAGAATTTATTATGCTTCAGGTAAAAAAAAAAGGCAAGGGTAGTGATCTTGATCTCAGATAAAGCAAAAGCAAAAATATATCTAATTCAAAGAGACAAGGAAGGAAACTATATCTTGCTAAAGGGTAGCATAGACAACGAAGCAATATCAATACTAAACATATATGCACCAAGTGGTATAGCATCCAAATTCCTAGAGAAGAAGTTAAGAGAGGTGCAAGAAGAAATAGACAGCAAAACTATACTAGTGGGGGGAGCTCAACCTTGCTCTCTCAGAACTAGATAAATAGAACCACAAAATAAATAAGAAAGAAATTAAGGAGGTAAATAGAATACTAGAAAAGTTAGATATGAGAGATCTTTGAAGAAAATTTAATGGAGACAGAAAGGAATATTTTTTTTCTCAGCAGTTTGTGGACCCTATACAAAAATTGACCATGCATTAGAAGATCAAAACCTCAAAATTAAGTGCAGAAAAGCAGAAATAGTAAATGTATTTTTTTCAGATCATGATGCAATAAAAATCACATGCAATAAAAGGCCAGGGGAAAATAGACTAAAAAGTATTTGGAAACTAAATAACCTCTTCCTAAAGAATGAATGGATGAAACAGCAACTCATAGACACAATCAATAATTTCATCCAAGAGAATGACATATTGAGACAATTTACCAAAATTTGTGGAATGCAGCCAAAGCAGTATTAAGGAGAAATTTTATATTTCTAGAGGCTTACTTGCATAAAATAGAGAAAGAAATCAATGAATTGGACTTGCAACTAAAAAAAGCAAAAAAGGAATACATTAAAACCCCCCAATCAAATACCAAAGTTGAAATTCCAAAAATAAAAGAGGATATTAATAAAATC